>NW_024401886.1:0-55176 GCF_016859285.1 Xiphias gladius
CGCTGACACCGTCTTGATTGCATATAAAAGGTTTATTACAAAGAAGAAAGGCGTCTCAACCTAAATTTCCAACCGTGCAAATTTAGTGTGCAAGTTTATTTAGGATGTTGAATTACATTACATGAACAGGTATCAAATTTAAATATACAGTTCAGTAATTGGAAGTTTCAAATGTACAATTACATTTTATTACGAGAAATGTTAATCTACAGGTCTAGAATGGTTACAGTTCTGGAATATTAAATAGTAATTCTAGAATGTTAAAAATACAGTTCTAGAAAATATAAATTAAAAAGTTGTATAGAGTTCTAGGCGTTTCAGTTAGAATGTAAAGTTGAAGTTGTGTATAGTTATTAAAGTTATTGTTAAAGTTATTGATGATGTGAAGAGGACAAAGGAGACTCTCTGACACCGTCTGATTGCATATAAGGTTTAATACAAAGAAAGAAGAAGAGGGTCAACCTAAATTTCCAACCGTGCAAATTTAAGTTGTGCGTAAGTATATTTCTAGGATGTTAAATTACATTACATGAACAGGTATCAAATTTAAATATACAGTTCAGTAATTGGAAGTTTCAAATGTACAATTACATTTCAATACGAGAAATGTTAATCTACAGGTCTAGAATGGTTACAGTTCTGGAATGTTAAATTGCAATTCTAGAATGTTAAAATACAGTTCTAGAAAATAAAATTAAAAACTTGTATAGAGTTCTAGACGTTTCAGTTAGAATGTAAAGTTGAAGTTGTATATAGTTATTGAAGTTATTGTTAAAGTTATTGATGATGTGAAGAGGACAAAGGAGACTCCTCTGACACCGTCTTGATTGCATATAAAGGTTTATTACAAAGAAGACAACCGTCAACCTAAATTTCCAACCTTGCAAATTTAGATTGTGCAAGTTTATTTGTAAGATGTTGAATTACATTACATGAACAGGTATCAAATTTAAATATACAGTTCAGTAATTGGAAGTTTCAAATGTACAATTACATTTTATTATGGGAATTTTATATCTACAGCTCTAGAATGGTTACAGTTCTGGACTATTAAATAGTAATTCTAGAATGTTAAAATACAGTTCTAGAAAATAAAATTAAAAAGTTGTATAGAGTTCTAGAAGTTTCAGTTAGAATGTAAAGCTCAACTTGTATATAGTTATTAAAGTTATTGTTAAAGTTATGGATGATGTGAAGAGGACAAAGGAGACTCCGCTGACACAATCTTGATTGCATATAAAGGTTTATTACAAAGAAGAACAGCGTCAACCTAAATTTCCAACTGTGCAAATTTAAGTTGTGCAAGTATATTTCTAGGATGTTAAATTACATTACATGAAATGGGATCGAATTTAAATATACAGTTCAGTAAGTGGAAGTTTCAAATTTACAATTACATTTCAATACGAGAAGTGTTAATCTACAGCTCTAGAATGGCTACAGTTCTGGAATGTTAAAAAGTAATTCTAGAATGTTAAAATAAAGTTCTAGAAAATAAAAGTATAAAATTGTATAGAGTTCTAGACGTTTAAGTTAGAATGTAAAGTTGAAGTTGTATATAGTTATTGAAGTTATTGTTAAAGTTATTGATGATGTGAAGAGGACAAAGGAGACTCCGCTGACACCGTCTTGATTGCATATAAAGGTTTATTACAAAGAAGAACAGCGTAAACCTAAATCTCCAGCCGTGCAAATTTAGGTTGTGCAAGTATATTTGTAGGATGTTGAATTACATTACATGAACAGGTATCAAATTTAAATATACAGTTCAGTAATTTGAAGTTTCAAATTTACAATTACATTTCAATACCAGAAATGTTAATCTACAGCTCTAGAATGGCTACAGTTCTGGAATGTTAAATAGTAATTCTAGAATGTTAAAATACAGTTCTAGAAAATAAAAAATAAAAAAATGTATAGAGTTCTAGACATTTCAGTTAGAATATAAAGTTGAAGTTGTAGAAAGTTATTAAAGTTATTGTAGTTTATTAGATGGTGTGAATGATTTGAAGAGGACGAAGTAGACTCCGCTGACACCGTCTTGATTGCATATAAAGGTTTATTACAAAGAAGAACAGCGTCAACCTAAATTTCCAACCGTGCAAATTTAGGTTGTGCAAGTTTATTTCTAGGATGTTAAATGACATTACATGAACAGGTATCAAATTTAAGTATACAGTTCAGTAATTGGAAGTTTCAAATGTACAATTACATTTTATTACGGGAAATGTTAATCTACAGCTCTAGAATGGTTACAGTTCTGGAATGTTAAATAGTAATTCTAGAATGTTAAAATACAGTTCTAGAAAATGAAAAATTAAAAAAATTGTAAAGAGTTCTAGACGTTTCAGTGAGAATGTAAAGTTGAAGTTGTAGAAAGTTATTAAAGTTATTGTTAAAGTTATTGATGATGTGAAGAGGACAAAGGAGACTCCGCTGACACCGTCTTGATTGCATATAAAGGTTTAATACAAAGTAAAAAAGGGTCAAACTAAATTTCCAACCGTGCAAATTTAAGTTGTGCAAGTATATTTCTAGGATGTTAAATTACATTACATGAAATGGAATTGAATTTAAATATACAGTTCAGTAATTGGAAGTTTCAAATATACAATTACATTTTATTACGGGAAATGTTAATCTACAGCTCTAGAATCGTCACAGTTCTGGAATGTTAAATTGCAATTCTAGAATGTTAAAATACAGTTCTAGAAAATAAAATAAAAAAATTGTAAAGAGTTCTAAACGTTTAAGTTAGAATGTAAAGTTGAAGTTGTATATAGTTATTGAAGATATTGTTAAAGTTATTGATGATGTGAAGAGGACAAAGGAGACTCCGCTGATAACGTCTTGATTGCATATAAAGGTTTATTACAAAGAAGAACAGCGTAAACCTAAATCTCCAGCCGTGCAAATTTAGGTTGTGCAAGTATATTTCTAGGATGTTAAAGTATATTAAATGAACAGGTATCAAATTTATATATACAGTTCAGTAATTGGAAGTTTCAAATGTACAATTACATTTTATTACGGGAAATGTTAATCTACAACTCTAGAATGGTTATAGTTCTGGAATGTTAAATAGTAATTCTAGAATGTTAAAATACCGTTCTAGAAAATGAAAAATTAAAAAAATTGTAAAGAGTTCTAGACGTTTCAGTTAGAATCTAAAGTTGAAGTTGTAGAAAGTTATTAAAGTTATTGTAGTTTATTAGATGGTGTTGATGATGTGAAGAGGACAAAGGAGACTCCCCTGATACCGTCTTGATTGCATATAAAGGTTTATTACAAAGAAGAACAGCGTCAACCTAAATTTCCAACCGTGCAAATTTAGATTGTGCAAATTTATTTGTAGGATGTTGAATTACATTTCATGAACAGGTATCAAATTTAAATATACAGTTCAGTAATTGGAAGTTTCAAATGTACAATTGCATTTTATTACGGGAAATGTTAATCTACAGCTCTATAATGCTTACAGTTCTAGAATGTTAAATAGTAATTCTAGAATGTTAAAATACAGTTCTAGAAAATGAAAAATTAAAAAAATTCTAAAGAGTTCTAGACGTTTCAGTTAGAATGTAAAGTTGAAGTTGTATATAGTTATTGAAGTTATTGTTAAAGTTATTGATGATGCGAAGAGGACAAAGGAGACTCCGCTGACACCGTCTTGATTGCATATAAAGGTTTAATACAAAGAAAAACAGCGTCAACCTAAATTTCCAACCGTGCAAATGTAGGTTGTGCAAGGATATTTCTAGGATGTTAAATTACATTACATAAACAGGTATCAAATTTAAATATACAGTTCAGTAACTGGAAGTTTCAAATGTACAATTATATTTCAATAAGAGAAATGTTAATCTACAGCTCTAGAATGGTTACAGTTCTGGAATGTTAAATAGTAATTCTAGAATTTTAAAATACAGTTCTAGAAAATAAAATTATAAAATTGTATAGAGTTCTAGACGTTTCAGTTAGAATGTAAAGTTGAAGTTGTATATAGTTATTGAAGATATTGTTAAAGTTATTGATGATGTGAAGAGGACAAAGGAGACTCCACTGACACCGTCTCGATTGCATATAAAGGTTTAATACAAAGAAAAACAGCGTCAACCTAAATTTCCAACCGTGCAAATTTAAGTTGTGCAAGTTTATTTCTAGGATGTTAAATTACATTAAATGAACAGGTATCAAATTTAAATATACAGTTCAGTAATTGGAAGTTTCAAATGTACAATTACATTTCAATACGAGAAATGTTAATCTACAGCTCTAAAACTATTACAGTTCTAGAATGTTAAATTGCAAATCTAGAATGTTAAAATACATTTCTAGAAAATAAAATAAAAAAATTGTATATAGTTCTAGACGTTTCAGTTAGAATGTAAAGTTGAAGTTGTATATAGTTATTGAAGTTATTGTTAAAGTTATTGATGATGTGAAGAGGACAAAGGAGACTCCTCTGACACCGTCTTGATTGCATATAAAGGTTTATTACAAAGAAGAAAAGCCTCAACCTAAATTTCCAACCGTGCAAATTTAAGTGGTGCAAGTATATTTCTAGGACGTTAAATTACATTACTTGAACAGGTATCAAATTTAAATATACAGTTCAGTAATTGGAAGTTTCAAATGTACAATTACATTTCAATACGAGAAATGTTAATCTACAGGTATAGTATGGTTACAGTTCTGGAATGTTAAATAGTAATTCTAGAATGTTAAAATACAGTTCTAGAAAATAAAATTAAAAAGTTGTATAGAGTTCTAGGCGTTTCAGTTAGAATGTAAAGTTGAAGTTGTATATAGTTATTAAAGTTATTGTTAAAGTTATTGATGATGTGATAAGGACAAAGGAGACTCCGCTGACACCGTCTTGATTGCATATAAAGGTTTATTACAAAGAAGAACAGCGTCAACCTAAATTTCCAACCGTGCAAATTTAAGTTGTGCAAGTATATTTCTAGGATGTTAAATTACATTACATGAAATGGGATTGAATTTAAATATACAGTTCAGTAATTGGAAGTTTCAAATGTACAATTACATTTCAATACGAGAAATGTTAATCTACAGGTCTAGAATGGTTACAGTTCTGGAATGTTAAATAATAATTCTAGAATGTTACAATACAGTTCTAGAAAATAAAATTAAAAACTTGTATAGAGTTCTAGACGTTTCAGTTAGAATGTAAAGTTGAAGTTGTATATAGTTATTGAAGTTATTGTTAAAGTTATTGATGATGTGAAGAGGACAAAGGAGACTCCTCTGACACCGTCTTGATTGCATATAAAGGTTTATTACAAAGAAGACAACCGTCAACCTAAATTTCCAACCTTGCAAATTTAGGTTGTGCAAGTTTATTTGTAGGATGTTGAATTACATTACATGAACAGGTATCAAATTTAAATATACAGTTCAGTAATTGGAAGTTTCAAATGTACAATTACATTTTATTACGAGAAATGTTAATCTACAGGTCTAGAATGGTTACAGTTCTGGAATATTAAATAGTAATTCTAGAATGTTAAAATACAGTTCTAGAAAATGATAAATTAAAAAAGTTGTATAGAGTTCTAGACGTTTCAGTTAGAATGTAAAGCTCAACTTGTATATAGTTATTAAAGTTATTGTTAAAGTTATGGATGATGTGAAGAGGACAAAGGAGACTCCGCTGACACAATCTTGATTGCATATAAAGGTTTATTACAAAGAAGAACAGCGTCAACCTAAATTTCCAACTGTGCAAATTTAAGTTGTGCAAGTATATTTCTAGGATGTTAAATTACATTACATGAAATGGGATTGAATTTAAATATACAGTTCAGTAAGTGGAAGTTTCAAATTTACAATTACATTTTATTACGAAATGTTAATCTACAGCTCTAGAATGGTTACAGTTCTGGAATGTTAAATAGTAATTCTAGAATGTTAAAATACAGTTCTAGAAAATAAATTAAAAATTGTATAGAGTTCTAGCGTTTCAGTTAGAATGTAAAGTTGAAGTTGTATATAGTTATTGAAGTTATTGTTAAAGTTATTGATGATGTGAAGAGGACAAAGGAGACTCCGCTGACACCGTCTTGATTGCATATAAAGGTTTATTACAAAAGAAGAACAGCGTCAACCTAAATCTCCAGCCGTGCAAATTTAGGTTGTGCAAGTATATTTCTAGGATGTTAAATTACATTACATGAACAGGTATCAAATTTAAATATACAGTTCAGTAATTGGAAGTTTCAAATGTACAATTACATTTCAATACGAGAAATGTTAATCTACAGGTCTAGAATGGCTACAGTTCTGGAATGTTAAATAGTAATTCTAGAATGTTAAAATACAGTTCTAGTAAATAAAAAATAAAAAAATGCATAGAGTTCTAGACATTTCAGTTAGAATGTAAAGTTGAAGTTGTAGAAAGTTATTAAAGTTATTGTAGATTTATTAGATGGTGATGATGTGAAGAGGACAAAGGAGACTCGCTGACACCGTCTTGATTGCATATAAAGGTTTATTACAAGAAGAACAGCGTCAACCTAAATTTCCAACCGTGCAAATTTAGGTTGTGCAAGTTTATTTCTAGGATGTTAAATTACATTACATGAACAGGTATCAAATTTAAATATACAGTTCAGTAATTGGAAGTTTCAAATGTACAATTACATTTTATTACGGGAAATGTTAATCTACAGCTCTAGAATGGTTACAGTTCTGGAATGTTAAATAGTAATTCTAGAATGTTAAAATACAGTTCTAGAAAATGAAAAATTAAAAAAATTGTATAGAGTTCTAGACGTTTCAGTTAGAATGTAAAGTTGAAGTTGTAGAAAGTTATTAAAGTTATTGTTAAAGTTATTAGATGGTGTGAATGATGTGAAGAGGACAAAGGAGACTCCGCTGACACGTCTTGATTGCATATAAAGGTTTATTACAAAGAAAAACAGTGTCAACCTAAATTTCCAACCGTGCAAATTTAGGTTGTGCAAGTTTATTTCTAGGATGTTAAATTACATTACATGAAATGGTATCAAATTTAAATATACAGTTCGGTAATTGGAAGTTTCAAATGTACAATTACATTTTAATACGAAATGTTAATCTACAGCTCTAGAATCGTTACAGTTCTGGAATGTTAAATTGCAATTCTAGAATGTTAAAATACAGTTCTAGAAAATAAAAATAAAAAAATGTAAAGAGTTCTAGACGTTTCAGTTAGAATGTAAAGTTGAAGTTGTATAAAGTTATTAAAGTTATTGTTATTAGATTGTATGATGTGAAGAGGACACAAGGAGACTCCGCTGATACCGTCTTGATTGCATATAAAGGTTTATTACAAAGAAGAACAGCGTCAACCTAAATTTCCAACCGTGTAAATTTAGGTTGTGCAAGTATATTTCTAGGATGTTAAATTACATTACATGAAATGGTATCAAATTTAAATATACAGTTCGGTAATTGGAAGTTTCAAATGTACAATTACATTTCATTACGAAATGTTAATCTACAGCTCTAGAATGGCTACAGTTCTGGAATGTTAAATAGTAATTCTAGAATGTTAAAAAATACAGTTCTAGAAAAATAAAATTAAAAAATTGTAAAGAGTTCTAGACGTTTCAGTTAGAATGTAAAGTTGAAGTTGTATAAAGTTATTAAAGTTATTGTAGTTTATTAAAGTTATTGATGATGTGAAGAGGACAAAGGAGACTCCTTGACACCGCCTTGATTGCTATAAAGGTTTAATACAAAGAAGAATAGCGTCAACCTAAATTTCCAACCGTGCAAATTTAGGTTGTGCAAGTTTATTTCTAGGATGTTAAATTACATTACATGAACAGGTATCAAATTTAAATATACAGTTCAGTAATTGGAAGTTTCAAATGTACAATTACATTTTAATACGAAAATGTTAATCTACAGCTCTAAAATGTTACAGTTCTAGAATGTTAAATTGCAATTCTAGAATGTTAAAATACAGTTCTAGAAAATGAAATAAAAAATTGTAAAGAGTTCTAGACGTTTCAGTTAGAATGTAAAGTTGAAGTTGTATAAAGTTATTAAAGTTATTGTAGTTATTGATGATGTTGATGATGTGAAGAGGAGACTCCTCTGACACCGTCTTGATTGCATATAAAGGTTTATTACAAAGAAAAACAGCGTCAACCTAAATTTCCAACGCAAATTTAGGTTGTGCAAGGATATTTCTAGGATGTTAAATTACATTACTTGAACAGGTATCAAATTTAAATATACAGTTCAGTAATTGGAAGTTTCAAATGTACAATTACATTTCAATACAAGAAATGTTAATCTACAGCTCTAGAATGGTTACAGTTCTGGAATGTTAAATAGTAATTCTAGAATGTTAAAATACAGTTCTAGAAAATAAAATTAAAAATTGTATAGAGTTCTAGACGTTTCAGTTAGAATGTAAAGTTGAAGTTGTATAAAGTTATTGAAGTTATTGTGGATATTAGATGTTATTGATGATGTGAAGAGGACAAAGGAGACTCCTCTGACACCGCCTCGATTATATAAAGGTTTATTACAAAAGAAACAGCGTCAACCTAAATTTCCAACCGTGCAAATTTAAGTTGTGCAAGTTTATTTCTAGGATGTTAAATTACATTACATGAACAGGTATCAAATTTAAATATACAGTTCAGTAATTGGAAGTTTCAAATGTACAATTACATTTTATTACGAGAAATGTTAATCTACAGCTCTAGAATGGTTACAGGTCTGGAATGTTAAATAGTAATTCTAGAATGTTAAAATACAGTTCTAGAAAATAAAATTAAAAAATTGTATAGAGTTCTAGACGTTTCGAAGTTAGAATGTAAAGTTGAAGTTGTATATAGTTATTGAAGTTATTGTTAAAGTTATTGATGATGTGAAGAGGACAAAGGAGACTCCTCTGACACCGTCTTGATTGCATATAAAGGTTTATTACAAAGAAGAACTGCGTCAACCTAAATTTCAACCTTGCAAATTTAAGTTGTGCAAGTATATTTCTAAGATGTTAAATTACATTACATGAACAGGTATCAAATTTAAATATACAGTTCAGTAATTGGAAGTTTCAAATGTACAATTACATTTCAATTATGAAATGTTAATCTACAGCTCTAGAATGGTTACAGTTCTGGACTATTAAATAGTAATTCTAGAATGTTAAAATACAGTTCTAGAAAATAAAATTAAAAGTTGTATAGAGTTCTAGCTTTCAGTTAGAATGTAAAGTTGAAGTTGTATAAAGTTATTAAAGTTATTGTTAAAGTTTATTAGATGGATGATGTGAAGAGGACGAGGAGACTCATGACACAATCTTGATTGCATATAAAGGTTTATTACAAAGAAGAACAGCGTCAACCTAAATTTCAACCGTGCAAATTTAAGTTGTGCAAGTATATTTCTAGGATGTTAAATTACATTACATGAACAGGTATCAATTTAAATATACAGTTCAGTAATTGGAAGTTTCAAATTTACAATTACATTTCAATACGAGAAATGTTAATCTACAGGTCTAGAATGGTTACAGTTCTGAATGTTAAATAGTAATTCTAGAATGTTAAAATAAAGTTCTAGAAAATAAAATTAATAAAATATGTATAGAGTTCTAGACGTTTCAGTTAGAATGTAAAGTTGAAGTTGTATATAGTTATTGAAGTTATTGTTAAAGTTATTGATGATGTGAAGAGGACAAAAGGAGACTCCGCTGACACCCGTCTTGATTGCATATAAAAGGTTTATTACAAAAGAAGAAACAGGCGATAACCTAAATCTCCCCAACCCCGTTACAGAGGGCAAATTTAGGTTGTGCAAGTATATTTGTAGGATGTTAAATTACATTACATGAACAGGTATCCAGAATTTAAATATACAGTTCAGTAATGTTGAAGTTTCAAATTTACATTACATTTCAATACCAAGAAATGTTAATCTACAGCTCTAGAATGGCTACAGTTCTGGAATGTTAAAGAATAGTAATTCTAGAATGTTAAAATACAGTTCTAGAAAATAAAAAATAAAAAAATGTATAGAGTTCTAGACCTTCGTTTCAGTTAGAATATAAAGTTGAAGTTGTAGAAAGTTATTAAAGTTATTGTATTATTAGAAGTTTATTAGAATGGTGTGAATGATTTGAAGAGGACTGTAGGGAGACTCTGACAACCCGTCTTGATTGCATATAAAGGCTTATTACAAAAGAAGAACAGGCGTCAACCTAAATTTCCAGCCGTGCAAATTCTTAAGTTGTGCAAGCTACTATTTCTAGGATGTTAAATGACATTACATGAACAGGTATCAAGAATTTAAGTATACAGTTCAGTAATTGGAAGTTTCAAATGTACAGTACATTTTATTACGGGAAATGTTAATCTACAGCTCTAGAATGGTTACAGTTCTGGAATGTTAAATAGTAATTCTAGAATGTTAAAATACAAGCGTTCTTAGAAAATGAAAAAGTTAAAAATTGTAAAGAAGGTTTCTAGACGTTTAAAGAGAATGTAAAAGTTGAAGTTGTAGAAAGTTATTAAAGTTATTGTTAAAAGTTAGTTGATGATGTGAAGAGGACAAAGGAGACTCCACTGACAATGGGTCTTGATTGCATATAAAGGTTTTTCATTACAAAGTAAAAAGTGGTCAAACTAAATTTCCAACCGCAAATTTAAGTTGTGCAAGTATATTTCTAGGATGTTACAAATTACATTACATGAAATGGAATTGAATTTAAATATACAGTTCAGTAATTGGAAGTTTCAAATATACAATTACATTTTAATACGAAATGTTAATCTGACAGTACTCTGAGAATCGCCACAGTTCTGGAATGTTAAATGCAGTAATTCTAGAATGTTAAAATACAGTTCTAGAAAATAAAATTAAAAATTGTAAAGAGTTCTAGACGTTTAAGTTAGAATGTAAAGTTGAAGTTGTATAAAGTTATTGAAGTTATTGTAGTTTATTAAAGTTATTGATGATGTGAAGAGGACAAAGGAGACCGCTGACACCGCCTTGATTGCATATAAAGGTTTATTACAAAGAAGAACAGGCGTCAACCTAAATTTCCAACCGTGCAAATTTAGGTTGTGCAAGTATATTTCTAGGATGTTAAATTACATTACATGAACAGGTATCAAATTTAAATATACAGTTCAGTAATTGGAAGTTTCAAATGTACAATTACATTTTATTACGGGAAATGTTAATCTACAACTCTAGAATGGTTACAGTTCTGGAATGTTAAATAGTAATTCTAGAATGTTAAAATACAGTTCTAGAAAATGAAAAATTAAAAAAATTGTAAAGAGTTCTAGACGTTTCAGTTAGAATGTAAAGTTGAAGTTGTATATAGTTATTAAAGTTATTGTAGTTTATTAGATGGTGTTGATGATGTGAAGAGGACGAAGGAGACTCCCCTGACACCGTCTTGATTGCATATAAAGGTTTATTACAAAGAAGAACAGCGTCAACCTAAATTTCCAACCGTGCAAATTTAGATTGTGCAAGTTTATTTGTAGGATGTTGAATTACATTACATGAACAGGTATCAAAATTAAATATACAGTTCAGTAATTGGAAGTTTCAAATGTACAATTACATTTCAATACGAGAAATTTTAATCTACAGCTCTAGAATGGTTACAGTTCTAGAATGTTAAATAGTAATTCTAGAATGTTAAAATACAGTTCTAGAAAATGAAAAATTAAAAAAATTGTAAAGAGTTCTAGACGTTTCAGTTAGAATGTAAAGTTGAAGTTGTATATAGTTATTGAAGTTATTGTTAAAGTTATTGATGATGTGAAGAGGACGAAGGAGACTCCACTGACACCGTCTTGATTGCATATAAAGGTTTAATACAAAGAAAAACAGCGTCAACCTAAATTTCCAACCGTGCAAATTTAGGTTGTGCAAGGATATTTCTAGGATGTTAAATTACATTACATGAACAGGTATCAAATTTAAATATACAGTTCAGTAATTGGAAGTTTCAAATGTACAATTACATTTCAATAGAAATGTTAATCTACAGCTCTAGAATGGTTACAGTTCTGGAATGTTAAATAGTAATTCTAGAATTTTAAAATACAGTTCTAGAAAATAAAATTATAAAATTGTATAGAGTTCTAGACGTTTCCAGTTAGAATGTAAAGTTGAAGTTGTATATAGTTATTGAAGATATTGTTAAAGTTATTGATGATGTGAAGAGGACAAAGGAGACTCCACTGACACCGTCTTGATTGCATATAAAGGTTTAATACAAAGAAAAACAGCGTCAACCTAAATTTCAACCGTACAAATTTAAGTTGTGCAAGTTTATTTCTAGGATGTTAAATTACATTAAATGAACAGGTATCAAATTTAAATATACAGTTCAGTAATTGGAAGTTTCAAATGTACAATTACATTTCAATGAGAAATGTTAATCTACAGCTCTAAAACTATTACAGTTCTAGAATGTTAAATTGCAATTCTAGAATGTTAAAATACAGTTCTAGAAAATAAAATAAAAAAAATTGTATATAGTTCTAGACGTTTCAGTTAGAATGTAAAGTTGAAGTTGTATATAGTTATTGAAGTTATTGTAGCTTATTAAAGTTATTGATGATGTGAAGAGGACAAGGAGACTCCTCTGACACCGTCTTGATTGCATATAAAGGTTTATTACAAAGAAGAAAAGCCTCAACCTAAATTTCCAACCGTGCAAATTTAAGTGGTGCAAGTATATTTCTAGGACGTTAAATTACATTACTTGAACAGGTATCAAATTTAAATATACAGTTCAGTAATTGGAAGTTTCAAATGTACAATTACATTTCAATACGAGAAATGTTAATCTACAGGTCTAGAATGGTTACAGTTCTGGAATGTTAAATAGTAATTCTAGAATGTTAAAATACAGTTCTAGAAAATAAAATTAAAAAGTTGTATAGAGTTCTAGGCTTTTCAGTTAGAATGTAAAGTTGAAGTTGTAGAAAGTTATTAAAGTTATTGTAGTTTATTAGATGGTGTTGATGATGTAAAGAGGACGAGGAGACTCCGCTGACACCGTCTTGATCGCATATAAAGGTTCATTACAAAGAAGAACAGCGTCAACCTAAATTTCCAACCGTGCAAATTTAAGTTGTGCAAGTATATTTCTAGGATGTTAAATTACATTACATGAACAGGTATCAAATTTAAATATACAGTTCAGTAATTGGAAGTTTCAAATGTACAATTACATTTCAATACGAGAAATGTTAATCTACAGGTATAGTATGGTTACAGTTCTGGAATGTTAAATAGTAATTCTAGAATGTTAAAATACAGTTCTAGAAAATAAAATTAAAAAGTTGTATAGAGTTCTAGGCGTTTCAGTTAGAATGTAAAGTTGAAGTTGTATATAGTTATTAAAGATATTGTTAAAGTTATTGATGATGTGAAGAGGACAAGGAGACTCCTCTGACACCGTCTTGATTGCATATAAAGGTTTATTACAAGAAGAACAGCGTCAACCTAAATTTCCAACCGTGCAAATTTAAGTTGTGCAAGTATATTTCTAGGATGTTAAATTACATTACATGAAATGGGATTGAATTTAAATATACAGTTCAGTAATTGGAAGTTTCAAATGTACAATTACATTTCAATACGAGAAATGTTAATCTACAGGTCTAGAATGGTTACAGTTCTGGAATGTTAAATAGTAATTCTAGAATGTTAAAATACAGTTCTAGAAAATAAAATTAAAAAGTTGTATAGAGTTCTAGACGTTTCAGTTAGAATGTAAAGTTGAATTTGTAGAAAGTTATTAAAGTTATTGTTAAAGTTATTGATGATATGAAGAGGACAAAGGAGACTCCCCTGACACCGTCTTGATTGCATATAAAGGTTTAATACAAAGAAAAACAGCGTCAACCTAAATTTCCAACCGTGCAAATGTAAGTTGTGCAAGTATATTTCTATGATGTTAAATTACATTACATGAGCAGGTATCAAATTTAAATATACAGTTCAGTAATTGGAGTTTCAAATGTACAATTACATTTTATTACGGGAAATGTTAATCTAAAGCTCTAGAATGGTTACAGTTCTGGAATGTTATATAGTAATTCTAGAATGTTAAAATACAGTTCTAGAATATAAATTAAAAAGTTGTATAGAGTTCTAGGCGTTTCAGTTAGAATGTAAAGTTGAAGTTGTAGAAAGTTATTAAAGTTATTGGTTTATTAGATGGTGTTGATGATGAAGAAGATGAAGGAGACTCCACTGACACGTCTTGATTGCATATAAAGGTTCATTACAAGAGAAGAACAGCGTCAACCTAAATTTCCAACCGTGCAAATTTAAGTTGTGCAAGTATATTTCTAGGATGTTAAATTACATTACATGAACAGGTATCAAATTTAAATATACAGTTCAGTAATTGGAAGTTTCAAATGTACAATTACATTTCAATACGAGAAATGTTAATCTACAGGTATAGTATGGTTACAGTTCTGGAATGTTAAATAGTAATTCTAGAATGTTAAAATACAGTTCTAGAAAATAAAATTAAAAAATTGTATAGAGTTCTAGACGTTTCAGTTAGAATGTAAAGTTGAAGTTGTAGAAAGTTATTAAAGTTATTGTAGTTTATTAGATGGTGTTGATGATGTGAAGAGGACAAAGGAGACTCCGCTGACACCGTCTTGATTGCATATAAAGGTTTAATACAAAGAAAAACAGCGTCAACCTAAATTTCCAACCGTGCAAATTTAAGTTGTGCAAGTTTATTTCTAGGATGTTAAATTACATTACATGAACAGGTATCAAATTTAAATATACAGTTCAGTAATTGGAAGTTTCAAATGTACAATTACATTTCAATAGAAATGTTAATCTACAGGTCTAGAATGGTTACAGTTCTGGAATGTTAAATAGTAATTCTAGAATGTTAAAATACAGTTCTAGAAAATAAAAATAAAAAAAAGTATAGAGTTCTAGACATTTCAGTTAGAATATAAAGTTGAAGTTGTAGAAAGTTATTAAAGTCATTGTAGGTTATTAGATGGTGTGAATGATGTGAAGAGGACAAAGGAGACTCCGCTGACACCGTCTTGATTGCATATAAAGGTTTATTACAAAGAAAAACAGCGTCAACCTAAATTTCCAACCGTGCAAATTTAGGTTGTGCAAGTTTATTTCTAGGATGTTAAATTACATAACATGAACAGGTATCAAATTAAAATATACAGTTCAGTAATTGGAAGTTTCAAATGTACAATTACATTTCAATACGAGAAATGTTAATCTACAGCTCTAAAACTATTACAGTTCTAGAATGTTAAATTGCAATTCTAGAATGTTAAAATACAGTTCTAGAAAATAAAATAAAAAAATTGTAAAGAGTTCTAGACGTTTCAGTTAGAATGTAAAGTTGAAGTTGTAGAAAGTTATTAAAGTTACTGTTAAAGTTATTTATGATGTGAAGAGGACGAAGGAGACTCCCCTGATACCGTCTTGATTGCATATAAAGGTTTAATACAAAGAAAAACAGCGTCAACCTAAATTTCCAACCGTGCAAATTTAGGTTGTGCAAGTATATTTCTAGGATGTTAAATTACATTACATGAAATGGGATCGAATTTAAATATACAGTTCGGTAATTGGAAGTTTCAAATTTACAATTACATTTCAATCTGTAAATGTTAATCTACAGCTCTAGAATGGCTACAGTTCTGGAATGTTAAATAGTAATTCTGGAATGTTAAAATAGAGTTCTAGAAAATAAAATTAAAAAATTGTATAGAGTTCTAGACGTTTCAGTTAGAATGTAAAGTTGAAGTTGTAGAAAGTTATTAAAGTTATTGTTAAAGTAATTAGTGATGTGAAGACGACAAAGGAGACTCCGCTGACACCGTCTTGATTGCATATAAAGGTTTAATACAAAGAACAGCGTCAACCTAAATTTCCAACCGTGCAAATTTAGGTTGTGCAAGTTTATTTCTAGGATGTTAAATTACATTACATGAACAGGTATCAAATTTAATTATACAGTTCAGTAATTGGAAGTTTCAAATGTACAATTACATTTCAATACGAGAAATGTTAATCTACAGCTCTAAAACGGTTACAGTTCTGGAATGTTAAATTGCAATTCTAGAATGTTAAAATACAGTTCTAGAAAATGAAATAAAAAATTTGTAAAGAGTTCTAGACGTTTAAGTTAGAATGTAAAGTTCAAGTTGTAGAAAGTTATTAAAGTTATTGTAGTTTATTAGATGGTGTTGATGATGTGAAGAGGACGAAGGAGACTCCGCTGACACGTCTTGTTTGCATATGAAGGTTTATTACAAAGAAAAACAGCGTCAAACTAAATTTCCAACCGTGCAAATTTAAGTTGTGCAAGGATATTGCTAGGATGTTAAATTACACTACATAAATAGGTATCAAATTTAAATATAAAGTTCAGTATTTGGAAGTTTCAAATGTACAATTACATTTCAATACAAGAAATGTTAATCTACAGCTCTAGAATGGTTACAGTTCTGGAATGTTAAATAGTAATTCTAGAATGTTAAAATACAGTTCTAGAAAATAAAAAATAAAAAAATGTATAGAGTTCTAGACGTTTCACCTTGAATATAAAGTTGAAGTTGTAGAAAGTTATTAGAGTTATTGTAGTTTATTAGATGGTGTTGATGATTTGAAGAGGACGAAGGAGACTCCCCTGACACCGTCTTGATTGCATATAAAGGTTTATTACAAAGAAGAACAGCGTCAACCTAAATTTCCAACCGTGCAAATTTAGGTTATGCAAGTTTATCTCTAGGATATTAAATTACATTACATGAACAGGTATCAAATTTAAATATACAGTTCAGTAATTGGAAGTTTCAAATGTACCATTACATTTTATTACGGGAAATATTAATCTACAGCTCTAGAATGGTTACAGTTCTGGAATGTTAAATAGTAATTCTAGAATGTTAAAATTAAGTTCTAGAAAATAAAATTAAAAAGTTGAATAGAGTTCTAGACGTTTCATTTAGAATGTAAAGTTGAAGTTGTAGAAAGTTATTAAAGTTATTGTAGTTTATTAGATGGTGTTGATGATGTGAAGAGGATGAAGGAGACTCCGCTGACACCGTCTTGATTGCATATAAAGGTTTATAACAAAGAAAAACAGCGTCAACCTAAATTTCCAACCGTGCAAATTTAAGTTGTGGAAGGATATTGCTAAGATGTTAAATTACATTACATAAACAGGTATCAAATTTAAATATAAAGTTCAGTATTTGGAAGTTTCAAATTTACAATTACATTTCAATACGAAAATTGTTAATCTACAGCTCTAGAATGGTTACAGTTCTGGAATGTTAAATAGTAATTCTAGAATGTTAAAATACTGTTCTAGAATAAAAAATTAAAAAGTTGTAAAGAGTTCTAGACGTTTTAGTTATAATGTAAAGTTGAAGTTATATAAAGTTATTAAAGTTATTGTTAAAGTTATTAGTGATGTGAAGACGACAAAGGAGACTCCCCTGACACCGTCTTGATTGCATATAAAGGTTTATCACAAAGAAGAACAGCGTCAACCTAAATTTCCAACCGTGCAAATTTAGGTTGTGCAAGTTTATTTCTAGGATGTTAAATTACATTAAATGAACAGGTATCAAATTTAAATATACAGTTCAGTAATTGGATATTTCAAATGTACAATTACATTTCAATACGAGAAGTATTAATTTACAGCTCTGGAATGGCTACAGTTCTGGAATGTTAAATAGTAATTCTAGAATGTTAAAATACAGTTCTAGTAAATAAAAAATAAAAAAATGTATAGAGTTCTAGACATTTCAGTTAGAATATAAGTTGAAGTTGTAGAAAGTTATTAAAGTTATTGTTAAAGTTATTGATGATGTGAAGAGGACGAAGGAGACTCCGCTGACACCGTCTTGATTGCATATAAAGGTTTAATACAAAGAAAAAAAGGGTCAACCTAAATTTCCAAACGTGCAAATTTAAGTTGTGCAAGGATATTTCTAGGATGTTAAATTACATTACATGAACAGGTATCAAATTTAAATAAACAGTTCAGTAATTGGAAGTTTCAAATGTACAATTACATTTCAATACGAGAAATGTTAATCTACAGCTCTAGAATGGCTACAGTTCTGGAATGTTAAATAGTAATTCTAGAATGTTAAAATACAGTTCTAGAAAATAAAAAATAAAAAATTGTAAAGAGTTCTAGACGTTTAAGTTAGAATGTAAAGTTCAAGTTGTAGAAAGTTATTAAAGTTATTGTAGTTTATTAGATGGTGTGAATGATGTGAAGAGGACGAAGGAGACTCCGCTGACACCGTCTTGATTGCATATAAAGGTTTAATACAAAGAAAAACAGCGTCAACCTAAATTTCCAAACGTACAAATGTAAGTTGTGTGAGGATATTTCTAGGATGTTGAATTACATTACATGAACAGGTATCAAATTTAAATATACAGTTCAGTAATTGGAAGTTTCAAATTTACAATTACATTTCAATACGAGAAATGTTAATCTACAGCTCTAGAATGGCTACAGTTCTGGAATGTTAAATAGTAATTCTAGAATGTTAAAATACAGTTCTAGAAAATAAAAAATAAAAAAATGTATAGAGTTCTAGACATTTCAGTTAGAATATAAAGTTGAAGTTGAAAGTTATTAAAGTTATTGTAGTTTATTAGATGGTGTGAATGATTTGAGGACGAAGTAGACTCCGCTGACACCGTCTTGATTGCATATAAAGGTTTAATACAAAGAAAAACAGCGTCAACCTAAATTTCCAACAGTGCAAATTTAGGTTGTGCAAGTTTATTTCTAGGATCTTGAATTACATTACATGAAAAGGTATCAAATTTAAATATACAGTTCAGTAATTGGAAGTTTCAAATGTACAATTACATTTTATTACGAGAAATGTTAATCTACAGGTCTAGAATGGTTACAGTTCTGGAATGTTAAATTGTAATTCTAGAATGTTAAAATACAGTTCTAGAAAATAAAATTAAAAAGTTGTATAGAGTTTTAGACGTTTCAGTTAGAATGTAAAGTAGAAGTTGTAGAAAATTATTAAAGTTATTTTTAAAGTTATTGATGATGTGAAGAGGACAAAGGAGACTCCGCTGACACCGTCTTGATTGCATATAAAGGTCTATTACAAAGAAGAACAGCGACAACTTAAATTTACAACCATGCAAATTTTCGGTTGTGGAAGTTTATTTGTAGGATGTTAAATTACATTACATGAACAGGTATCAAATTTAAATATACAGTTCAGTAATTGGACGTTTCAAATGTACAATTATATTTCAATACGAGAAATGTTAATCTACAGCTCTAAAACTATTACAGTTCTAAAATGTTAAATTGCAATTCTAGAATGTTAAAATAGAGTTCTAGAAAATAAAATTAAAAAATTGTATAGAGTTCTAGACGTTTCAGTTAGAATGTAAAGTTGAAGTTGTATATAATTATTGAAGTTATTGTTAAAGGTATTGATGAAGTGAAGAGGACAAAGGAGACTCCGCTGACACGTCTTGATTGCATATAAAGGTCTATTACAAAGAAGAACAGCGACAACTTAAATTTACAACCATGCAAATTTTCGGTTGTGGAAGTTTATTTGTAGGATGTTAAATTACATTACATGAACAGGTATCAAATTTAAATATACAGTTCAGTAATTGGACGTTTCAAATGTACAATTATATTTCAATACGAGAAATGTTAATCTACAGCTCTAAAACTATTACAATTCTAAAATGTTAAATTGCAATTCTAGAATGTTAAAATAGAGTTCTAGAAAATAAAATTAAAAAATTGTATAGAGTTCTAGACGTTTCAGTTAGAATGTGAAGTTGAAGTTGTATATAGTTATTAAAGTTATTGTTAAAGTTATTGATGATGTGAAGAGGACAAAGGAGACTCCTCTGACACCGTCTCGATTGCATATAAAGGTTTATTACAAAGAAGAACAGCGTCAACCTAAATTTCCAATCGTGCAAATTTAAGTTGTGCAAGTATATTTCTAGGATGTTAAATTACATTAAATGAAATGGGATCGAATTTAAATATACAGTTCAGTAATTGGAAGTTTCAAATGTACAATTACATTTTATTACGGGAAGTGTTAATCTACAGCTCTAGAATGGTTACAGTTCTGGAATGTTAAATTGCAATTCTAGAATGTTAAAATACAGTTCTAGAAAATGAAATTAAAAAGTTGTATAGAGTTCGAGACGTTTCAGTTAGAATGTAAAGTTGAAGTTGTAGAAAGTTATTAAAGTTATTGTAGTTTACTAGATGGTGTTGATGATGTAAAGAGAACGAAGGAGACTCCGCTGACACGTCTTGTTTGCATATAAAGGTTTATTACAAAGAAGAACAGCGTCAACCTAAATTTCCAATCGTGCAAATTTAAGTTGTGCAAGTATATTTCTAGGATGTTAAATTACATTAAATGAAATGGGATCGAATTTAAATATACAGTTCAGTAATTGGAAGTTTCAAATGTACAATTACATTTTATTACGGGAAGTATTAATCTACAGCTCTAGAATGGTTACAGTTCTGGAATGTTAAATTGCAATTCTAGAATGTTAAAATACAGTTCTAGAAAATAAAATTAAAAAGTTGTATGGAGTTCTAGACGTTTCAGTTAGAATGTAAAGTTGAAGTTGTATATAGTTATTGAAGATATTGTTAAAGTTATTGATGATGTGAAGAGGACAAAGGAGACTCCGCTGACACCGTCTTGATTGCATATAAAGGTCTATTACAAAGAAGAACAGCGACCACTTAAATTTACAACCATGCAAATTTTCGGTTGTGGAAGTTTATTTGTAGGATGTTAAATTACAATACATGAACAGGTATCAAATTTAAATATACAGTTCAGTAATTGGACGTTTCAAATGTACAATTATATTTCAATACGAGAAATGTTAATCTACAGCTCTAAAACTATTACAGTTCTAAAATGTTAAATTGCAATTCTAGAATGTTAAAATAGAGTTCTAGAAAATAAAATTAAAAAATTGTATAGAGTTCTAGACGTTTCAGTTAGAATGTAAAGTTGAAGTTGTATATAGTTATTGAAGTTATTGTTAAAGTTATTGATGATGTGAAGAGGAAAAAGGAGACTCCCCTGATACCGTCTTGATTGTATATAAAGGTTTATTACAAAGAAGAACAGCTTCAACCTAAATCTCCAACTGTGCAAATTTAGGTTGTCCAAGTATATTTCTAGGATGTTAAATGACATTAAATGAACAGGTATCAAATTTAAATATATAGTTCAGTAATTGGAAGTTTCAAATGTACAATTACATTTCAATACGAGAAATGTTAATCTACAGGTCTAGAATGGTTACAGTTCTGGAATGTTATATAGTAATTCTAGAATGTTAAAATACAGTTCTAGAAAATAAAATTAAAAAATTGTATAGAGCTCTAGACGTTTCAGTTAGAATGTAAAGTTGAAGTTGTAGAAAGTTATTAAAGTTATTGTAGTTTTTTTAGATGGTGTTGATTATGTGAAGAGGACGAAGGAGACTCCGCTGACACCGTCTTGATTGCATATAAAAGTTTATTACAAAGAAGAACAGCGTCAACCTAAATTTCCAACCGTGCAAATTTAAGTGGTGCAAGTATATTTCTAGGATGTTAAATTACATTACATGAACAGGTATCAAATTTAAATATACAGTTCAGTAATTGGAAGTTTCAAATGTACAATTACATTTCAATACGAGAAATGTTAATCTACAGCTCTAAAACTATTACAGTTCTAGAATACTAAATTGCAATTCTAGAAATGTTAAAATACAGTTCTAGAAAATAAAATTAAAAAAAAAAGAAGAGTTCTAGACGTTTCAGTTAGACTGTAAAGTTGAAGTTGTACATAGTTTTTGAAGTTATTGTTAAAGTTATTGATGATGTGAAGAGGACAAAGGAGACTCCGCTGACACCGTCTTGATTGCATATAAAGGTTTAATACAAAGAAAAACAGCGTCAACCTAAATTTCCAACCGTGCAAATTTAAGTGGTGCAAGTATATTTGTAGGATGTTAAATTACATTACATGAACAGGTATCAAATTTAAATATACAGTTCAGTAATTGGAAGTTTGAAATGTACAATTACATTTCAATACGAGAAATGTTAATCTACAGCTCTAAAACGGTTACAGTTCTGGAATGTTAAATTGAAATTCTAGAATGTTAAAATACAGTTCTAGAAAATGAAATAAAAAAATTGTAAAGAGTTCTACACGTTTAAGTTAGAATGTAAAGTTGAAGTTGTAGAAAGTTATTAAAGTTATTGTAGTTTATTAGATGGTGTTGATGATGTAAAGAGGATGAAGGAGACTCCGCTGACACGTCTTGTTTGCATATAAAGGTTTATTACAAAGAAAAACAGCGTCAAACTAAATTTCCAACCGTGCAAATTTAAGTTTTGGAAGGATATTGCTAGGATGTTAAATTATATTACATAAACAGGTATCAAATTTAAATATAAAGTTCAGTATTTGGAAGTTTCAAATTTACAATTACATTTCAATACGAGAAATGTTAATCTACAGCTCTAGAATGGTTACAGTTCTGGAATGTTAAATAGTAATTCTAGAATGTTAAAATACAGTTCTAGAATAAAAAATTAAAAAGTTATTACAAATTGCAATTCTAGAATGGTAAAATACAGTTCTAGAAAATGAAATAAAAAATTTGTAAAGAGTTCTAGACGTTTAAGTTAGAATGTAAAGTTCAAGTTGTAGAAAGTTATTAAAGTTATTGTAGTTTATTAGATGGTGTTGATGATGTGAAGAGGACGAAGGAGACTCCGCTGACACGTCTTGTTTGCATATGAAGGTTTATTACAAAGAAAAACAGCGTCAACTTAAATTTCCAACCGTGCAAATTTTCGGTTGTGCAAGTTTATTTGTAGGATGTTAAATTACATTACATGAACAGGTATCAAATTTAAATATACAGTTCAGTAATTGGAAGTTTCAAATGTACAATTACATTTCAATACGAGAAATGTTAATCTACAGCTCTAAAACTATTAAAGTTCTAGAATGTTAAATTGCAATTCTAGAATGTTAAAATACAGTTTTAGAAAATAAAATTAAAAAATTGTATAGAGTTCTAGACGTTTCAGTTAGAATGTAAAGTTGAAGTTGTAGAAAGTTATTAAAGTTATTGTAGTTTATTAGATGGTGTTGATTATGTGAAGAGGACGAAGGAGACTCCGCTGACACCATCTTGATTGCATATAAAGGTTTAATACAAAGAAAAACAGCGTCAACCTAAATTTCCAACCGTGCAAATTTAAGTTGTGCAAGGATATTTCTAGGATGTTAAATTACATTACATAAACAGGTATCAAATTTAAATATAGAGTTCAGTATTTGGAACTTTCAAATGTACAATTACATTTCAATAAGAGAAATGTTAATCTACAGCTCTAGAATGGTTACAGTTCTGGAATGTTAAATAGTAATTCTAGAATGTTAAAATACAGTTCTAGAAAATGAAAAATTAAAAAGTTGTATAGAGTTCTACACGTTTCAGTTAGTATGTAAAGTTGAAGTTGTATATAGTTATTAAAGTTATTGTTAAAGTTATTGATGATGTGAAGAGGACAAAGGAGACTCCTCTGACACCGTCTTGATTGCATATAAAGGTTTATTACAAAGAAGAACAGTGTCAACCTAAATTTCCAACCGTGAAAATTTAGATTGTGCAAGTTTATTTGTAAGATGTTGAATTACATTACATGAACAGGTATCAAATTTAAATATACAGTTCAGTAATTGGAAGTTTCAAATGTACAATTACATTTTATTATGGGAATTTTATATCTATAGCTCTAGAATGGTTACAGTTCTGGACTATTAAATAGTAATTCTAGAATGTTAAAATACAGTTCTAGAAAATAAAATTAAAAAGTTGTATAGAGTTCTAGACGTTTCAGTTACAATGTAAAGTTGAAGTTGTATATAGTTATTGAAGTTATTGTTAAAGTTATTGATGATGTGAAGAGGACGAAGGAGACTCCGCTGACACCGTCTCGATTGCATATAAAGGTTTATTACAAAGAAGAACAGTGTCAACCTAAATTTCCAACCGTGCAAATTTAGATTGTGCAAGTTTATTTGTAGGATGTTAAATTACATTACATGAACAGGTATCAAATTTAAATATACAGTTCAGTAATTGGAAGTTTCAAATTTACAATTACATTTCAATACCAGAAATGTTAATCTACAGCTCTAGAATGGCTACAGTTCTGGAATGTTAAATAGTAATTCTAGAATGTTAAAATACAGTTCTAGAAAATAAAAAATAAAAAAATGTATAGAGTTCTAGACATTTCAGTTAGAATATAAAGTTGAAGTTGTAGAAAGTTATTAAAGTTATTGTAGTTTATTAGATGGTGTGAATGATTTGAAGAGGACGAAGTAGACTCCGCTGACACCGTCTTGATTGCATATAAAGGTTTATTACAAAGAAGAACAGCTTCAACCTAAATTTCCAACCGTGCAAATTTAGGTTGTGCAAGTTTATTTGTAGGATGTTAAATTACATTACATGAACAGGTATCAAAATTAAATATACAGTTCAGTAATTGGAAGTTTTAAATGTACAGTTACATTTCAATACGAGAAATGTTAATCTACAGGTCTAGAATGGTTACAGTTCTGGAATATTAAATAGTAATTCTAGAATGTTAAAGTACAGTTCTAGAAAATAAAATTAAAAAATTGTATAGAGTTCTAGACGTTTCAGTTAGAATGTAAAGTTGAAGTTGTATATAGTTATTAAAGTTATTGTTAAAGTTATTGATGATGTGAAGAGGACAAAGGAGACTCCGCTGACACCATCTTGATTGCATATAAAGGTTTATTACAAAGAAGAACAGCGTCAACCTAAATTTCCAACCGTGCAAATTCAAGTTGTACAAGTATATTTCTAGGATGTTAAATGACATTACATGAACAGGTATCAAATTTAAGTATACAGTTCAGTAATTGGAAGTTTCAAATGTACAATTACATTTTATTACGGGAAGTGTTAATGTACAGCTCTAGAATGGTTACAGTTCTGGAATGTTAAATTGCAATTCTAGAATGTTAAAATACAGTTCTAGAAAATAAAATTAAAAAGTTGTATAGAGTTCGAGACGTTTCAGTTAGAATGTAAAGCTGAAGTTGTAGAAAGTTATTAAAGTTATTGTAGTTTACTAGATGGTGTTGATGATGTAAAGAGAACGAAGGAGACTCCGCTGACACGTCTTGTTTGCATATAAAGGTTTATTACAAAGAAAAACAGCGTCAAACTAAATTTCCAACCGTGCAAATTTAAGTTGTGCAAGGATATTGCTAGGATGTTAAATTACATTACATGAACAGGTATCAAATTTAAATATACAGTTCAGTAATTGGAAGTTTCAAATGTACAATTACATTTTATTACGGGAATTTTTAATCTACAGCTCTAGAATGGTTCCAGTTCTGGAATATTAAATAGTAATTCTAGAATGTTAAAATACAGTTCTAGAAAATAAAATTAAAAAGTTGTATAGAGTTCTAGACGTTTCAGTTAGAATGTAAAGTTGAAGTTGTAGAAAGTTATTAAAGTTATTGATAAAGTTATTGATGATGTGAAGAGGACAAAGGAGACTCCGCTGACACCGTCTTGATTGCATATAAAGGTTTATTACAAAGAAGAACAGCGTCAACCTAAATTTCCAACCGTGCAAATTTAGATTGTGCAAGTTTATTTGTAGGATGTTGAATTACATTACATGAACAGGTATCAAATTTAAATATACAGTTCAGTAATTGGAAGTTTCAAATGTACAATTACATTTTATTACGGGAAATGTTAATCTACAGCTCTAGAATGGTTACAGTTCTGGAATGTTAAATAGTAATTCTAGAATGTTAAAATACAGTTCTAGAAAATGAAAAATTAAAAAAATTGTAAAGAGTTCTAGACGTTTCAGTTAGAATGTAAAGTTGAAGTTGTAGAAAGTTATTAAAGTTATTGTTAAAGTTATTGATGATGTGAAGAGGACAAAGGAGACTCCGCTGACACTGTCTTGATTGCACATAAAGGTTTAATACAAAGAAAAAAAGGGTCAACCTAAATTTCCAAACGTGCAAATTTAAGTTTTTCAAGTATATTTCTAGGACGTTAAATTACATTACATGAAAAGTTATCAAATTTAAATATACAGTTCAGTAATTGGAAGTTTCAAATTTA
Organism: Xiphias gladius; assembly: GCF_016859285.1. Taxonomy (NCBI): domain Eukaryota; kingdom Metazoa; phylum Chordata; class Actinopteri; order Istiophoriformes; family Xiphiidae; genus Xiphias; species Xiphias gladius. Next base: position 26,287 of record NW_024401886.1, read on the forward strand.
CAATTACATTTCAATACCAGAAATGTTAATCTACAGCTCTAGCATGGCTACAGTTCTGGAATGTTAAATAGTAATTCTAGAATGTTAAAATACAGTTCTAGAAAATAAAAAATAAAAAAATGTATAGAGTTCTAGACATTTCAGTTAGAATATAAAGTTGAAGTTGTAGAAAGTTATTAAAGTTATTGTAGTTTATTAGATGGTGTGAATGATTTGAAGAGGACGAAGTAGACTCCGCTGACACCGTCTTGATTGCATATAAAGGTTTATTTCAAAGAAGAACAGCGTCAACCTAAATTTCCAACCGTGCAAATTTAGGTTGTGCAAGTTCATTTCTACGACGTTAAATTACATTACATGAACAGGTATCAAATTTAAATATACAGTTCAGTAATTGGAAGTTTCAAATGTACAATTACATTTCAATACGAGAAATGTTAATCTACAGGTCTAGAATGGTTACAGTTCTGGAATGTTAAATAATAATTCTAGAATGTTAAAATACAGTTCTAGAAAATAAAATTAAAAATGTTCTATAGAGTTCTAGGCGTTTCAGTTAGAATGTAAAGTTGAAGTTGTATATAGTTATTGAAGATATTGTTAAAGTTATTGATGATGTGTAGAGGACAAAGGAGACTCCTCTGACACCGTCTCGATTGCATATAAAGGTTTATTACAAAGAAGAACAGCGTCAACCTAAATTTCCAACCGTGCAAATTTAGGTTGTGCAAGTTCATTTCTACGACGTTAAATTACATTACATGAACAGGTATCAAATTTAAATATACAGTTCAGTAATTGGAAGTTTCAAATGTACAATTACATTTCAATACGAGAAATGTTAATCTACAGGTCTAGAATGGTTACAGTTCTGGAATTTTAAATAGTAATTCTATTATTTTAAAATACAGTTCTAGAAAATAGAATTAAAAGATTGTTTAGAGTTCTAGACATTTCAGTCAGAATGTAAAGTTGAAGTTGTATATAGTTATTGAAGTTATTGTTAAAGTTATTGATGATGCGAAGAGGACAAAGGAGACTCCGCTGACACCATCTTGATTGCATATAAAGGTTTAATACAAAGAAGAACAGCGTCAACCTAAATTTCCAACCGTGCAAATGTAAGTTGTGCAAGGATATTTCTAGGATGTTAAATTACATTACATGAACAGGTATCAAATTTAAATATACAGTTCAGTAATTGGAAGTTTCAAATGTACAATTACATTTCAATACGAGAAATGTTAATCTACAGGTCTAGAATGGTTACAGTTCTGGAATGTTAAATAGTAATTCTAGAATGTTAAAATACAGTTCTAGAAAATAAAATTAAAAAGTTGTATAGAGTTCTAGGCGTTTCAGTTAGAATGTAAAGTTGAAGTTGTAGAAAGGTATTAAAAATATTGTAGTTTATTAGATGGTGTTGATGATCTAAAGTGGACGAAGGAGACTCCGCTGACACCGTCTTGATTGCATATAAAGGTTCATTACAAAGAAGAACAGCGTCAACCTAAATTTCCAACCGTGCAAATTTAAGTTGTGCAAGTATATTTCTAGGACGTTAAATTACATCACATGAACAGGTATCAAATTTAAATATACAGTTCAGTAATTGGAAGTTTCAAATGTACAATTACATTTCAATACGAGAAATGTTAATCTACAGGTATAGTATGGTTACAGTTCTGGAATGTTAAATAGTAATTCTAGAATGTTAAAATACAGTTCTAGAAAATAAAATTAAAAAGTTGTATAGAGTTCTAGGCGTTTCACTTAGAATGTAAAGTTGAAGATGTATATAGTTATGTAAGATATTGTTAAAGTTATTGATGATGTGATAAGGACAAAGGAGACTCCTCTGACACCGTCTCGATTGCATATAAAAGTTTATTACAAAGAAGAACAGCGTCAACCTAAATTTCCAATCGTGCAAATTTAAGTTGTGCAAGTATATTTCTAGGATGTTAAATTACATTAAATAAAATGGGATCGAATTTAAATATACAGTTCAGTAATTGGAAGTTTCAAATGTACAATTACATTTCAATACGAGAAATGTTAATCTACAGGTCTAGAATGGTTACAGTTCTGGAATGTTAAATATTAATTCAAGAATTTTAAAATACAGTTCTAGAAAATAGAATTAAAAGATTGTATAGAGTTCTAGACATTTCAGTTAGAATGTAAAGTTGAAGTTGTATATAGTTATTGAAGTTATTGTTAAAGTTATTGATGATGTGAAGAGGACAAAGGAGACTCCGCTGACACCGTCTTGATTGCATATAAAGGTCTATTACAAAGAAGAACAGCGTCAACTTAAATTTCCAACCGTGCAAATTTTCAGTTGTGCAAGTTTATTTGTAGGATGTTAAATTACATTACATGAACAGGTATCAAATTTAAATATACAGTTCAGTAATTGGAAGTTTCAAATGTACAATTACATTTCAATACGAGAAATGTTAATCTACAACTCTAAAACTATTAGAGTTCTAGAATTTTAAGTTGCAATTCTAGAATGTTAAAATACAGTTTTAGAAAATAAAATTAAAAAATTGTATAGAGTTCTAGACGTTTCAGTTAGAATGTAAAGTTGAAGTTGTATATAGTTATTGAAGATATTGTTAAAGTTATTGATGATGTGAAGGGGACAAAGGAGACTCCGCTGACACCATCTCGATTGCATATAAAGGTTTATTACAAAGAAAAACAGCGTCAACCTAAATTTCCAACCGTGCAAATTTAAGTTGTGCAAGGATATTTCTAGGATGTTAAATTACATTACATAAACAGGTATCAAATTTAAATATAGAGTTCAGTATTTGGAACTTTCAAATGTACAATTACATTTCAATAAGAGAAATGTTAATCTACAGCTCTAGAATGGTTACAGTTCTGGAATGTTAAATAGTAATTCTAGAATGTTAAAATACAGTTCTAGAAAATAAAATTAAAAAGTTGTATAGAGTTCTAGACGTTTCAGTTAGTATGTAAAGTTGAAGTTGTATATAGTTATCGAAGTTATTGTTAAAGTTCATGATGATGTGTAGAGGACAAAGGAGACTCCGCTGACACCGTCTTGATTGCATATAAAGGTTTATTACAAAGAAGAACAGTGTCAACCTAAATTTCCATCCGTGCAAATTTAGATTGTGCAAGTTTATTTGTAAGATGTTGAATTACATTACATGAACAGGTATCAAATTTAAATATACAGTTCAGTAATTGGAAGTTTCAAATGTACAATTACATTTTATTATGGGAATTTTATATCTATAGCTCTAGAATGGTTACAGTTCTGGACTATTAAATAGTAATTCTAGAATGTTAAAATACAGTTCTAGAAAATAAAATTAAAAAGTTGTATAGAGTTCTAGACGTTTCAGTTAGAATGTAAAGTTGAAGTTGTATATAGTTATTGAAGTTATTGTTAAAGTTATTGATGATGTGAAGAGGACGAAGGAGACTCCGCTGACACCGTCTTGATTGCATATAAAGGTTTATTACAAAGAAGAACAGCGTCAACCTAAATTTCCAAACGTGCAAATTTAAGTTGTACAAGTATATTTCTAGGATGTTAAATGACATTACTTGAACAGGTATCAAATTTAAATATACAGTTCAGTAATTGGAAGTTTCAAATGTACAATTACATTTCAATACGAGAAATGTTAATCTACAGCTCTAGAATGGTTACAGTTCTGGAATGTTAAAAAGTAATTCTAGAATGTTAAAATTAAGTTCTAGAAAATAAAATTAAAAAGTTGAATAGAGTTCTAGACGTTTAAGTTAGAATGTAAAGTTGAGGTTGTATATAGTTATTGAAGTTATTGTTAAAGTTATTGATGATGTGAAGAGGACGAAGGAGACTCCGCTGACACCGTCTTGATTGCATATAAAGGTTTATTACAAAGAAGAACAGCGTCAACCTAAATTTCCAACCGTGCAAATTTAAGTTGTGCAAGTTCATTTCTACGACGTTAAATTACATTACATGAACAGGTATCAAATTTAAATATACAGTTCAGTAATTGGAAGTTTCAAATGTACCATTACATTTTATTACGGGAAATGTTAATCTACAGCTCTAGAATGGCTACAGTTCTGGAATGTTAAATAGTAATTCTAGAATGTTAAAATACAGTTCTAGAAAATAAAATTAAAAAGTTGTATAGAGTTCTACACGTTTCAGTTAGTATGTAAAGTTGAAGTTGTATATCATTATTGAAGATATTGTTAAAGTTATTGATGATGTGAAGAGGACAAAGGAGACTCCGCTGACACTGTCTTGATTGCACATAAAGGTTTAATACAAAGAAAAAAAGGGTCAACCTAAATTTCCAAACGTGCAAATTTAAGTTTTTCAAGTATATTTCTAGGACGTTAAATTACATTACATGAAAAGTTATCAAATTTAAATATACAGTTCAGTAATTGGAAGTTTCAAATGTACAATTACATTTCAATACGAGAAATGTTAATCTACAGGTATAGTATGGTTACAGTTCTGGAATGTTAAATAGTAATTCTAGAATGTTAAAATACAGTTCTAGAAAATAAAATTAAAAAGTTGTATAGAGTTCTAGACATTTCAGTTAGAATGTAAAGTTGAAGTTGTATATAGTTATGTAAGATATTGTTAAAGTTATTGATGATGTGATAAGGACAAAGGAGACTCCTCTGACACCGCCTGATTGCATATAAAAGTTTATTACAAAGAAGAACAGCGTCAACCTAAATTTCCAATCGCAAATTTAAGTTGTGCAAGTATATTTCTAGGATGTTAAATTACATTACATGAAAAGAAATCAAATTTAAATATAAAGTTCAGTATTTTGAAGTTTCAAATGTACAATTACATTTCAATACGAGAATTGTTAATCTACAGGTCTAGAATGGTTACAGTTCTGGAATGTTAAATATTAATTCTAGAATGTTAAAATACAGTTCTAGAAAATAAAATTAAAAAGTTGTATAGAGTTCTAGACGTTTCAGTTAGAATGTAAAGTTGAAGTTGTATATAGTTATTAAAGTTATTGTTAAAGTTATTGATGATGTGAAGAGGACAAAGGAGACTCCGCTGACACCGTCTTGATTGCATATAAAGGTTTATTACAAAGAAGAACAGCGTCAACCTAAATTTCCAACCGTGCAAATTTTCAGTTGTGCAAGTTTATTTGTAGGATGTTAAATTACATTACATGAACAGGTATCAAATTTAAATATACAGTTCAGTAATTGGAAGTTTCAAATGTACAATTACATTTCAATACGAGAAATGTTAATCTACAACTCTAGAATGGTTAGAGTTCTAGAATTTTAAGTTGCAATTCTAGAATGTTAAAATACAGTTTTAGAAAATAAAATTAAAAAATTGTATAGAGTTCTAGGCGTTTCAGTTAGAATGTAAAGTTGAAGTTGTATATAGTTATTGAAGATATTGTTAAAGTTATTGATGATGTGTAGAGGACAAAGGAGACTCCTCTGACACCGTCTCGATTGCATATAAAGGTTTATTACAAAGAAGAACAGCGTCAACCTAAATTTCCAACCGCAAATTTAGGTTGTGCAAGTTTATTTGTAGGATGTTGAATTACATTACATGAACAGGTATCAAATTTAAATATACAGTTCAGTAATTGGAAGTTTCAAATGTACAATTACATTTTATTACGAGAAATGTTAATCTACAGCTCTAGAATGGTTACAGTTCTGAATGTTAAATAGTAATTGTAGAATTTTAAAATACAGTACTAGAAAATAGAATTAAAAGATTGTATAGAGCTCTAGACATTTCGGTTAGAATGTAAAGTTGAAGTTGTATATAGTTATTGAAGTTATTGTTAAAGTTATTGATGATGTGAAGAGGACAAAGGAGACTCGCTGACACCATCTTGATTGCATATAAAGGTTTAATACAAAGAAGAACAGCGTCAACCTAAATTTCCAAACGTGCGAATTTAAGTTGTGCAAGGATATTTCTAGGATGTTGAATTACATTAAATGAACAGGTATCAAATTTAAATATACAGTTCAGTAATTGGAAGTTTCAAATGTACAATTACATTTCAATACGAGAAATGTTAATCTACAGGTCTAGAATGGTTACAGTTCTGGAATGTTAAATAGTAATTCTAGAATGTTAAAATACAGTTCTAGAAAATAAAAATTAAAAAGTTGTATAGAGTTCTAGGCGTTTCAGTTAGAATGTAAAGTTGAAGTTGTAGAAAGTTATTAAAATATTGTAGTTTATTAGATGGTGTTGATGATCTAAAGTGGACGAAGGAGACTCCGCTGACACCGTCTTGATTGCATATAAAGGTTTAATACAAAGAAAAACAGCGTCAACCTAAATTTCCAACAGTGCAAATTTAGGTTGTGCAAGTTCATTTCTAGGATGTTAAATTACATTACATGAACAGGTATCAAATTTAAATATACAGTTCAGTAATTGGAAGTTTCAAATGTACAATTACATTATAATACGAGAAATGTTAATCTACAGCTCTAGAATGGTTACAGTTCTGAATGTTGAATTGCAATTCTAGAATGTTAAAATACAGTTCTAGAAAATAAAATTAAAAAATTGTATAGAGTTCTAGACGTTTCAGTTAGAATGTAAAGTTGAAGTTGTAGAAAGTTATTAAAGTTATTGTAGTTTATTAGATGGTGTTGATTATGTGAAGAGGACAAAGGAGACTCCGCTGACACCATCTTGATTGCATATAAAGGTTTAATACAAAGAAAAACAGCGTCAACCTAAATTTCCAACCGTGCAAATTTAGGTTGTGCAAGGATATTTCTAGGATGTTAAATTACATTACATAAACAGGTATCAAATTTAAATATAGAGTTCAGTATTTGGAACTTTCAAATGTACAATTACATTTCAATAAGAGAAATGTTAATCTACAGCTCTAGAATGGTTACAGTTCTGGAATGTTAAATAGTAATTCTAGAATGTTAAAATACAGTTCTAGAAAATAAAATTAAAAAGTTGTATAGAGTTCTAGACGTTTCAGTTAGAATGTAAAGTTGAAGTTGTATATAGTTATTGAAGATATTGTTAAAGTTATTGATGATGTGAAGAGGACAAATGGAGACTCCTCTGACACCGTCTTGATTGCATATAAAGGTTTATTACAAAGAAGAACAGTGTCAACCTAAATTTCCAACCGTGCAAATTTAGATTGTGCAAGTTTATTTGTAAGATGTTGAATTACATTACATGAACAGGTATCAAATTTAAATATACAGTTCAGTAATTGGAAGTTTCAAATGTACAATTACATTTTATTATGGGAATTTTATATCTATAGCTCTAGAATGGTTACAGTTCTGGAATATTAAATAGTAATTCTAGAATGTTAAAATACAGTTCTAGAAAATAAAATTAAAAAATTGTATAGAGTTCTAGACGTTTCAGTTAGAATGTAAAGTTGAAGTTGTATATAGTTATTGAAGTTATTGTTAAAGTTATTGATGATGAAGAGGACGAAGGAGACTCCGCTGACACCGTCTTGATTGCATATAAAGGTTTATTACAAAGAAGAACAGCGTCAACCTAAATTTCCAAACGTGCAAATTTAAGTTGTACAAGTATATTTCTAGGATGTTAAATGACATTACTTGAACAGGTATCAAATTTAAATATACAGTTCAGTAATTGAAGTTTCAAATGTACAATTACATTTCAATACGAGAAATGTTAATCTACAGCTCTAGAATGGTTACAGTTCTGGAATGTTAAATTGCAATTCTAGAATGTTAAAATTAAGTTCTAGAAAATAAAATTAAAAAGTTGAATAGAGTTCTAGACGTTTAAGTTAGAATGTAAAGTTGAAGTTGTATATAGTTATTGAAGTTATTGTTAAAGTTATTGATGATGTGAAGAGGACAAAGGAGACTCCGCTGACACCGTCTCGATTGCATATAAAGGTTTATTACAAAGAAGAACAGTGTCAACCTAAATTTCCAACCGTGCAAATTTAGATTGTGCAAGTATATTTCTAGGATGTTAAATTACATTACATGAACAGGTATCAAATTTAAATATACAGTTCAGTAATTGGAAGTTTCAAATTTACAATTACATTTCAATACCAGAAATGTTAATCTACAGCTCTAGAATGGCTACAGTTCTGGAATGTTAAATAGTAATTCTAGAATGTTAAAATACAGTTCTAGAAAATAAAAATAAAAAAATGTATAGAGTTCTAGACATTTCAGTTAGAATATAAAGTTGAAGTTGTAGAAAGTTATTAAAGTTATTGTAGTTATTAGATGGTGTGAATGATTTGAAGAGGACGAAGTAGACTCCGCTGACACCATCTTGATTGCATATAAAGGTTTATTACAAAGAAGAACAGCGTCAACTTAAATTTCCAACCGTGCAAATTTAAGTTGTGCAAGTATATTTCTAGGATGTTAAATGACATTACATGAACAGGTATCAAATTTAAATATACAGTTCAGTAATTGGAAGTTTCAAATGTACAATTACATTTTATTACGGGAAATGTTAATCTACAGCTCTAGAATGGTTACAGTTCTGGAATGTTAAATTGCAATTCTAGAATGTTAAAATACAGTTCTAGAAAATAAAATTAAAAAACTGTATAGAGTTCTAGACGTTTCAGTTAGAATGTAAAGCTGAAGTTGTAGAAAGTTATTAAAGTTATTGTTAAAGAGATGGTGTTGATGATGTGAAGAGAACAAAGGAGACTCATGACACGCTTTGATTGCATATAAAGGTTTATTACAAAGAAAACAGCGTCAAACTAAATTTCCAACCGTGCAAATTTAAGTTGTGCAAGGATATTTCTAGGATGTTAAATTACATTACATGAACAGGTATCAAATTTAAATATACAGTTCAGTAAATGGAAGTTTCAAATGTACAATTACATTTCAATGAGAAATGTTAATCTACAGCTCTAGAATGGTTACAGTTCTGAATATTAAATAGTAATTCTAGAATGTTAAAATACAGTTTTAGAAAATAAAATTAAAAAGTTGTATAGAGTTCTAGACGTTTCAGTTAGAATGTAAAGTTGAAGTTGTAGAAAGTTATTAAAGTTATTGATAAAGTTATTGATGATGTGAAGAGGACAAAGGAGACCCATGACAATCCGCCTTTGATTATAAAGGTTTTTTTACAAAGAAGAACAGCGCCAACCTAAATTTCCAACCGCAAATTTAGGTTGTCCAAGTATATTTCTAGGATGTTAAATGACATTAAAACAGGTATCAAATTTAAATATACAGTTCAGTAATTGGAAGATTCAAATGTACAATTACATTTTATTACGAGAAATGTTAATCTACAGCTCTAGAATGGTTACAGTTCTGGAATGTTAAATAGTAATTCTAGAATGTTAAAATACAGTTCTAGAAAATAAAATTAAAAAATTGTAAAGAGTTCTAGACGTTTCAGTTAGAATGTAAAGTTGAAGTTGTAGAAAGTTATTAAAGTTATTGTTAAAGTTATTGATGATGTGAAGAGGACAAAGGAGACTCCCCTGACACTGTCTTGATTGCACATAAAGGTTTAATACAAAGAAAAAAAGGGTCAACCTAAATTTCCAAACGTGCAAATTTAAGTTTTTCAAGTATATTTCTAGGACGTTAAATTACATTACATGAAAAGTTATCAAATTTAAATATACAGTTCAGTAATTGGAAGTTTCAAATTTACAATTACATTTCAATAAGAGAAATGTTAATCTACAGCTCTAGAATGGTTACAGTTCTGGAATGTTAAATAGTAATTCTAGAATGTTAAAATACAGTTCTAGAAAATAAAAAATAAAAAAATGTATAGAGTTCTAGACATTTCAGTTAGAATATAAAGTTGAAGTTGTAGAAAGTTATTAAAGTTATTGTAGTTTATTAGATGGTGTGAATGATTTGAAGAGGACGAAGTAGACTCCGCTGACACCGTCTTGATTGCATATAAAGGTTTATTTCAAAGAAGAATACAGGCCAACCTAAATTTCCAACCGCAAATTTAGGTTGTGCAAGTTCATTTCTACGACGTTAAATTACATTACATGAACAGGTATCAAATTTAAATATACAGTTCAGTAATTGGAAGTTTCAAATGTACAATTACATTTCAATACGAGAAATGTTAATCTACAGGTCTAGAATGGTTACAGTTCTGGAATGTTAAATAATAATTCTAGAATGTTAAAATACAGTTCTAGAAAATAAAATTAAAAATGTTCTATAGAGTTCTAGGCGTTTCAGTTAGAATGTAAAGTTGAAGTTGTATATAGTTATTGAAGATATTGTTAAAGTTATTGATGATGTGAAGAGGACAAAGGAGACTCTCTGACAATCGCCTCGATTGCATATAAAGGTTTATTACAAAGAAGAACAGCGCCAACCTAAATTTCCAACCGCAAATTTAGGTTGTGCAAGTTCATTTCTACGACGTTAAATTACATTACATGAACAGGTATCAAAATTAAATATACAGTTCAGTAATTGGAAGTTTTAAATGTACAGTTACATTTCAATACGAGAAATGTTAATCTACAGGTCTAGAATGGTTACAGTTCTGGAATATTAAATAGTAATTCTAGAATGTTGAAGCACAGTTCTAGAAAATAAAATTAAAAATTGTATAGAGTTCTAGACGTTTCAGTTAGAATGTAAAGTTGAAGTTGTAGAAAGTTATTAAAGTTATTGTTAAAGTTATTGATGATGTGAAGAGGACAAAGGAGACTCTCTGACACCGTCTTGATTGCATATAAAGGTTTATTACAAAGAAGAATAGCCAACCTAAATTTCCAACCGTGCAAATTCAAGTTGTACAAGTATATTTCTAGGATGTTAAATGACATTACATGAACAGGTATCAAATTTAAGTATACAGTTCAGTAATTGGAAGTTTCAAATGTACAATTACATTTTATTACGGGAAGTGTTAATGTACAGCTCTAGAATGGTTACAGTTCTGGAATGTTAAATTGCAATTCTAGAATGTTAAAATACAGTTCTAGAAAATAAAATTAAAAAGTTGTATAGAGTTCGAGACGTTTCAGTTAGAATGTAAAGCTGAAGTTGTAGAAAGTTATTAAAGTTATTGTAGTTTACTAGATGGTGTTGATGATGTAAAGAGAACGAAGGAGACTCCGCTGACACGTCTTGTTTGCATATAAAGGTTTATTACAAAGAAAAACAGCGTCAAACTAAATTTCCAACCGTGCAAATTTAAGTTGTGCAAGGATATTGCTAGGATGTTAAATTACATTACATGAACAGGTATCAAATTTAAATATACAGTTCAGTAAATGGAAGTTTCAAATTTACGATTACATTTCAATACGAGAAATGTTAATCTACAGCTCTAGAAGGGTTACAGTTCTGGAATATTAAATAGTAATTCTAGAATGTTAAAATACAGTTTTAGAAAATAAAATTAAAAAGTTGTATAGAGTTCTAGACGTTTCAGTTAGAATGTAAAGTTGAAGTTGTAGAAAGTTATTAAAGTTATTGATAAAGTTATTGATGATGTGAAGAGGACAAAGGAGACTCCGCTGACACCGTCTTGATTGCATATAAAGGTTTATTACAAATAAGAACAGCGTCAACCTAAATTTCCAACCGTGCAAATTTAGATTGTGCAAGTTTATTTGTAGGATGTTGAATTACATTACATGAACAGGTATCAAATTTAAATATACAGTTCAGTAATTGGAAGATTCAAATGTACAATTACATTTTATTACGGGAAATGTTAATCTACAGCTCTAGAATGGTTACAGTTCTGAATGTTAAATAGTAATTCTAGAATGTTAAAATACAGTTCTAGAAAATGAAAAATTAAAAAAATTGTAAAGAGTTCTAGACGTTTCAGTTAGAATGTAAAGTTGAAGTTGTAGAAAGTTATTAAAGTTATTGTTAAAGTTATTGATGATGTGAAGAGGACAAAGGAGACTCGCTGACACTGTCTTGATTGCATATAAAGGTTTAATACAAAGAAAAAAGGGTCAACCTAAATTTCCAAACGCAAATTTAAGTTTTTCAAGTATATTTCTAGGACGTTAAATTACATTACATGAAAAGTTATCAAATTTAAATATACAGTTCAGTAATTGGAAGTTTCAAATTTACAATTACATTTCAATACCAGAAATGTTAATCTACAGCTCTAGCATGGCTACAGTTCTGGAATGTTAAATAGTAATTCTAGAATGTTAAAATACAGTTCTAGAAAATAAAAAATAAAAAAATGTATAGAGTTCTAGACATTTCAGTTAGAATATAAAGTTGAAGTTGTAGAAAGTTATTAAAGTTATTGTAGTTTATTAGATGGTGTGAATGATTTGAAGAGGACGGAGACTCCGCTGACACCGTCTTGATTGCATATAAAGGTTTATTTCAAAGAAGAACAGCGTCAACCTAAATTTCCAACCGTGCAAATTTAGGTTGTGCAAGTTCATTTCTACGACGTTAAATTACATTACATGAACAGGTATCAAATTTAAATATACAGTTCAGTAATTGGAAGTTTCAAATGTACAATTACATTTCAATACGAGAAATGTTAATCTACAGGTCTAGAATGGTTACAGTTCTGGAATGTTAAATAATAATTCTAGAATGTTAAAATACAGTTCTAGAAAATAAAATTAAAAATGTTCTATAGAGTTCTAGGCGTTTCAGTTAGAATGTAAAGTTGAAGTTGTATATAGTTATTGAAGATATTGTTAAAGTTATTGATGATGTGTAGAGGACAAAGGAGACTCCTCTGACACCGTCTCGATTGCATATAAAGGTTTATTACAAAGAAGAACAGCGTCAACCTAAATTTCCAACCGTGCAAATTTAGGTTGTGCAAGTTCATTTCTACGACGTTAAATTACATTACATGAACAGGTATCAAAATTAAATATACAGTTCAGTAATTGGAAGTTTTAAATGTACAGTTACATTTCAATACGAGAAATGTTAATCTACAGGTCTAGAATGGTTACAGTTCTGGAATATTAAATAGTAATTCTAGAATGTTGAAGTACAGTTCTAGAAAATAAAATTAAAAAATTGTATAGAGTTCTAGACGTTTCAGTTAGAATGTAAAGTTGAAGTTGTATATAGTTATTAAAGTTATTGTTAAAGTTATTGATGATGTGAAGAGGACAAAGGAGACTCCGCTGACACCATCTTGATTGCATATAAAGGTTTATTACAAAGAAGAACAGCGTCAACTTAAATTTCCAACCGTGCAAATTCAAGTTGTACAAGTATATTTCTAGGATGTTAAATGACATTACATGAACAGGTATCAAATTTAAGTATACAGTTCAGTAATTGGAAGTTTCAAATGTACAATTACATTTTATTACGGGAAGTGTTAATGTACAGCTCTAGAATGGTTACAGTTCTGGAATGTTAAATTGCAATTCTAGAATGTTAAAATACAGTTCTAGAAAATAAAATTAAAAAGTTGTATAGAGTTCGAGACGTTTCAGTTAGAATGTAAAGCTGAAGTTGTAGAAAGTTATTAAAGTTATTGTAGTTTACTAGATGGTGTTGATGATGTAAAGAGAACGAAGGAGACTCCGCTGACACGTCTTGTTTGCATATAAAGGTTTATTACAAAGAAAAACAGCGTCAAACTAAATTTCCAACCGTGCAAATTTAAGTTGTGCAAGGATATTGCTAGGATGTTAAATTACATTACATGAACAGGTATCAAATTTAAATATACAGTTCAGTAAATGGAAGTTTCAAATTTACGATTACATTTCAATACGAGAAATGTTAATCTACAGCTCTAGAAGGGTTACAGTTCTGGAATATTAAATAGTAATTCTAGAATGTTAAAATACAGTTTTAGAAAATAAAATTAAAAAGTTGTATAGAGTTCTAGACGTTTCAGTTAGAATGTAAAGTTGAAGTTGTAGAAAGTTATTAAAGTTATTGATAAAGTTATTGATGATGTGAAGAGGACAAAGGAGACTCATGACACCGCCTTTGATTGCATATAAAGGTTTATTACAAAGAAGAACAGCGTCAACCTAAATTTCCAACCGTGCAAATTTAGATTGTGCAAGTTTATTTGTAGGATGTTGAATTACATTACATGAACAGGTATCAAATTTAAATATACAGTTCAGTAATTGGAAGATTCAAATGTACAATTACATTTTATTACGGGAAATGTTAATCTACAGCTCTAGAATGGTTACAGTTCTGGAATGTTAAATAGTAATTCTAGAATGTTAAAATACAGTTCTAGTAAATAAAAAATAAAAAAATGTATAGAGTTCTAGACATTTCAGTTAGAATATAAAGTTGAAGTTGGAGAAAGTTATTAAAGTTATTGTAGTTTATTAGATGGTGTGAATGATTTGAAGAGGACAAAGGAGACCGCTGACACCGCCTTGATTGCATATAAAGGTTTATTTCAAAGAAGAATAGGCGCCAACCTAAATTTCCAACCGCAAATTTAGGTTGTGCAAGTTCATTTCTAGGACGCTAAATTACATTACATGAACAGGTATCAAATTTAAATATACAGTTCAGTAATTGGAAGTTTCAAATGTACAATTACATTTCAATACGAGAAATGTTAATCTACAGGTCTAGAATGGTTACAGTTCTGGAATGTTAAATAATAATTCTAGAATGTTAAAATACAGTTCTGGAAAATAAAATTAAAAATGTTCTATAGAGTTCTAGGCGTTTCAGTTAGAATGTAAAGTTGAAGTTGTATATAGTTATTGAAGATATTGTTAAAGTTATTGATGATGTGTAGAGGACAAAGGAGACTCCTCTGACACCGTCTCGATTGCATATAAAGGTTTATTACAAAGAAGAATAGCGCCAACCTAAATTTCCAACTGCAAATTTAGGTTGTGCAAGTTCATTTCTACGTTAAATTACATTACATGAACAGGTATCAAATTTAAATATACAGTTCAGTAATTGGAAGTTTCAAATGTACAATTACATTTCAATACGAAATGTTAATCTACAGGTCTAGAATGGTTACAGTTCTGAATGTTAAATAGTAATTCTATTATTTTAAAATACAGTTCTAGAAAATAGAATTAAAAGATTGTTTAGAGTTCTAGACATTTCAGTCAGAATGTAAAGTTGAAGTTGTATATAGTTATTGAAGTTATTGTTAAAGTTATTGATGTTGCGAAGAGGACAAAGGAGACTCCGCTGACACCATCTTGATTGCATATAAAGGTTTAATACAAAGAAGAACAGCGTCAACCTAAATTTCCAACCGTGCAAATGTAAGTTGTGCAAGGATATTTCTAGGATGTTAAATTACATTACATGAACAGGTATCAAATTTAAATATACAGTTCAGTAATTGGAAGTTTCAAATGTACAATTACATTTCAATACGAGAAATGTTAATCTACAGGTCTAGAATGGTTACAGTTCTGGAATGTTAAATAGTAATTCTAGAATGTTAAAATACAGTTCTAGAAAATAAAATTAAAAAGTTGTATAGAGTTCTAGGCGTTTCAGTTAGAATGTAAAGTTGAAGTTGTAGAAAGGTATTAAAAATATTGTAGTTTATTAGATGGTGTTGATGATCTAAAGTGGACGAAGGAGACTCCGCTGACACCGTCTTGATTGCATATAAAGGTTTAATACAAAGAAAAACAGCGTCAACCTAAATTTCCAACAGTGCAAATTTAGGTTGTGCAAGTTTATTTCTAGGATGTTAAATTACATTACATGAACAGGTATCAAATTTAAATATACAGTTCAGTAATTGGAAGTTTCAAATGTACAATTACATTATAATACGAGAAATGTTAATCTACAGCTCTAAAACTATTACAGTTCTAGAATGTTAAATTGCAATTCTAGAATGTTAAAATACAGTTTTAGAAAATAAAATTAAAAAATTGTATAGAGTTCTAGACGTTTCAGTTAGAATGTAAAGTTGAAGTTGTAGAAAGTTATTAAAGTTATTGTAGTTTATTAGATGGTGTTGATTATGTGAAGAGGACGAAGGAGACTCCGCTGACACCATCTTGATTGCATATAAAGGTTTAATACAAAGAAAAACAGCGTCAACCTAAATTTCCAACCGTGCAAATTTAAGTTGTGCAAGGATATTTCTAGGATGTTAAATTACATTACATAAACAGGTATCAAATTTAAATATAGAGTTCAGTATTTGGAACTTTCAAATGTACAATTACATTTCAATAAGAGAAATGTTAATCTACAGCTCTAGAATGGTTACAGTTCTGGAATGTTAAATAGTAATTCTAGAATGTTAAAATACAGTTCTAGAAAATAAAATTAAAAAGTTGTATAAAGTTCTAGACGTTTCAGTTAGTATGTAAAGTTGAAGTTGTATATAGTTATTGAAGATATTGTTAAAGTTATTGATGATGTGAAGAGGACAAATGGAGACTCCTCTGACACCGTCTTGATTGCATATAAAGGTTTATTACAAAGAAGAACAGTGTCAACCTAAATTTCCATCCGTGCAAATTTAGATTGTGCAAGTTTATTTGTAAGATGTTGAATTACATTACATGAACAGGTATCAAATTTAAATATACAGTTCAGTAATTGGAAGTTTCAAATGTACAATTACATTTTATTATGGGAATTTTATATCTATAGCTCTAGAATGGTTACAGTTCTGGACTATTAAATAGTAATTCTAGAATGTTAAAATACAGTTCTAGAAAATAAAATTAAAAAGTTGTATAGAGTTCTAGACGTTTCAGTTAGAATGTAAAGTTGAAGTTGTATATAGTTATTGAAGTTATTGTTAAAGTTATTGATGATGTGAAGAGGACGAAGGAGACTCCGCTGACACCGTCTTGATTGCATATAAAGGTTTATTACAAAGAAGAACAGCGTCAACCTAAATTTCCAAACGTGCAAATTTAAGTTGTACAAGTATATTTCTAGGATGTTAAATGACATTACTTGAACAGGTATCAAATTTAAATATACAGTTCAGTAATTGGAAGTTTCAAATGTACAATTACATTTCAATACGAGAAATGTTAATCTACAGCTCTAGAATGGTTACAGTTCTGGAATGTTAAAAAGTAATTCTAGAATGTTAAAATTAAGTTCTAGAAAATAAAATTAAAAAGTTGAATAGAGTTCTAGACGTTTAAGTTAGAATGTAAAGTTGAGGTTGTATATAGTTATTGAAGTTATTGTTAAAGTTATTGATGATGTGAAGAGGACAAAGGAGACTCCGCTGACACCGTCTCGATTGCATATAAAGGTTTATTACAAAGAAGAACAGTGTCAACCTAAATTTCCAACCGTGCAAATTTAGATTGTGCAAGTTTATTTGTAGGATGTTGAATTACATTACATGAACAGGTATCAAATTTAAATATACAGTTCAGTAATTGGAAGTTTCAAATGTACAATTACATTTCAATACGAGAAATGTTAATCTACAGGTCTAGAATGGTTACAGTTCTGGAATGTTAAATAATAATTCTAGAATGTTAAAATACAGTTCTAGAAAATAAAATTAAAAAGTTGTATAGAGTTCTAGGCGTTTCAGTTAGAATGTAAAGTTGAAGTTGTATATAGTTATTGAAGATATTGTTAAAGTTATTGATGATGTGAAGAGGACAAAGGAGACTCCTCTGACACCGTCTCGATTGCATATAAAGGTTTATTACAAAGAAGAACAGCGTCAACCTAAATTTCCAACCGTGCAAATTTAAGTTGTGCAAGTTCATTTCTACGACGTTAAATTACATTACATGAACAGGTATCAAATTTAAATATACAGTTCAGTAATTGGAAGTTTCAAATGTACCATTACATTTTATTACGGGAAATGTTAATCTACAGCTCTAGAATGGCTACAGTTCTGGAATGTTAAATAGTAATTCTAGAATGTTAAAATACAGTTCTAGAAAATAAAATTAAAAGTTGTATAGAGTTCTACACGTTTCAGTTAGTATGTAAAGTTGAAGTTGTATATCATTATTGAAGATATTGTTAAAGTTATTGATGATGTGAAGAGGACAAAGGAGACTCCTCTGACACCGTCTTGATTGCATATAAAGGTTTATTACAAAGAAGAACAGTGTCAACCTAAATTTCCAACCGTGCAAATTTAGATTGTGCAAGTTTATTTGTAAGATATTGAATTACATTACATGAACAGGTATCAAATTTAAATATACAGTTCAGTAATTGGAAGTTTCAAATGTACAATTACATTTTATTATGGGAATTTTATATATATAGCTCTAGAATGGTTACAGTTCTGGACTATTAAATAGTAATTCTAGAATGTTAAAATACAGTTCTAGAAATTTAAAAATTAAATAATTGTATAGAGTTCTAGACGTATCATGTAGAATGTAAAGTTGAAGTTGTAGAAAGTTATTAAAGTTATTGTTAAAGTTATTGATGATGTGAAGAGGACAAAGGAGACTCCCCTGATACCGTCTTGATTGTATATAAAGGTTTATTACAAAGAAGAACAGCTTCAACCTAAATCTCCAACCGTGCAAATTTAGGTTGTCCAAGTATATTTCTAGGATGTTAAATGACATTAAATGAACAGGTATCAAATTTAAATATATAGTTCAGTAATTGGAAGTTTCAAATGTACAATTACATTTCAATACGAGAAATGTTAATCTACAGGTCTAGAATGGTTACAGTTCTGGAATGTTATATAGTAATTCTAGAATGTTAAAATACAGTTCTAGAAAATAAAATTAAAAAATTGTATAGAGCTCTAGACGTTTCAGTTAGAATGTAAAGTTGAAGTTGTAGAAAGTTATTAAAGTTATTGTAGTTTTTTTAGATGGTGTTGATTATGTGAAGAGGACGAAGGAGACTCCATGACAACCGCCTTTGATTGCATATAAAAGTTTATTACAAAGAAGAATAAAGGCCAACCTAAATTTCCAACCGTGCAAATTTAAGTGGTGCAAGTATATTTCTAGGATGTTAAATTACATTACATGAACAGGTATCAAATTTAAATATACAGTTCAGTAATTGGAAGTTTCAAATGTACAATTACATTTCAATACGAGAAATGTTAATCTACAGCTCTAAAACTATTACAGTTCTAGAATGTTAAATTGCAATTCTAGAATGTTAAAATACAGTTCTAGAAAATAAAATTAAAAAATTGTAAAGAGTTCTAGACGTTTCAGTTAGACTGTAAAGTTGAAGTTGTACATAGTTTGAAGTTATTGTTAAAGTTATTGATGATGTGAAGAGGACAAAGGAGACTCCGCTGACACCATCTTGATTGCATATAAAGGTTTAATACAAAGAAAAACAGCGTCAACCTAAATTTCCAACCGTGCAAATTTAAGTTGTGCAAGTATATTTCTAGGATGTTAAATTACATTACATGAACAGGTATCAAATTTAAATATACAGTTCAGTAATTGGAAGTTTCAAATGTACAATTACATTTCAATACGAGAAATGTTAATCTACAGCTCTAGAAGGGTTACAGTTCTGGAATGTTAAATTGCAATTCTAGAATGTTAAAATACAGTTCTTGAAAATAAAATTAAAAAATTGTATAGAGTTCTAGACATTTCAATTAGAATGTAAAGTTGAAGTTGTCGAAAGTTATTAAAGTTATTGTAGTTTATTAGGTGGTGTTGATGATGTGAAGAGGACGAAGGAGACTCCCCTGACACCGTCTTGATTGCATATAAAGGTTTATTAAAAAGAAGAATACAGGCCAACCTAAATTTCCAACTGCAAATTTAAGTGGTGCAAGTATATTTCTAGGATGTTAAATTACATTACATGAACAGGTATCAAATTTAAATATACAGTTCAGTAATTGGAAGTTTGAAATGTACAATTACATTTCAATACGAGAAATGTTAATCTACAGCTCTAAAACGGTTACAGTTCTGGAATGTTAAATTGAAATTCTAGAATGTTAAAATACAGTTCTAGAAAATGAAATAAAAAAATTGTAAAGAGTTCTAGACGTTTAAGTTAGAATGTAAAGTTGAAGTTGTAGAAAGTTATTAAAGTTATTGTAGTTTATTAGATGGTGTTGATGATGTAAAGAGGACGAAGGAGACTCCGCTGACACGTCTTGTTTGCATATAAAGGTTTATTACAAAGAAAAACAGCGTCAAACTAAATTTCCAACCGTGCAAATTTAAGTTTTGGAAGGATATTGCTAGGATGTTAAATTATATTACATAAACAGGTATCAAATTTAAATATAAAGTTCAGTATTTGGAAGTTTCAAATTTACAATTACATTTCAATACGAGAAATGTTAATCTACAGCTCTAGAATGGTTACAGTTCTGGAATGTTAAATAGTAATTCTAGAATGTTAAAATACAGTTCTAGAATAAAAAATTAAAAAGTTATTACAAATTGCAATTCTAGAATGGTAAAATACAGTTCTAGAAAATGAAATAAAAAATTTGTAAAGAGTTCTAGACGTTTAAGTTAGAATGTAAAGTTCAAGTTGTAGAAAGTTATTAAAGTTATTGTAGTTTATTAGATGGTGTTGATGATGTGAAGAGGACGAAGGAGACTCCGCTGACACGTCTTGTTTGCATATGAAGGTTTATTACAAAGAAAAACAGCGTCAACTTAAATTTCCAACCGTGCAAATTTTCGGTTGTGCAAGTTTATTTGTAGGATGTTAAATTACATTACATGAACAGGTATCAAATTTAAATATACAGTTCAGTAATTGGAAGTTTCAAATGTACAATTACATTATAATACGAGAAATGTTAATCTACAGCTCTAAAACTATTAAAGTTCTAGAATGTTAAATTGCAATTCTAGAATGTTAAAATACAGTTTTAGAAAATAAAATTAAAAAATTGTATAGAGTTCTAGACGTTTCAGTTAGAATGTAAAGTTGAAGTTGTAGAAAGTTATTAAAGTTATTGTAGTTTATTAGATGGTGTTGATTATGTGAAGAGGACGAAGGAGACTCCGCTGACAACATCTTGATTGCATATAAAGGTTTAATACAAAGAAAAACAGCGTCAACCTAAATTTCCAACCGTGCAAATTTAAGTTGTGCAAGGATATTTCTAGGATGTTAAATTACATTACATAAACAGGTATCAAATTTAAATATAGAGTTCAGTATTTGGAACTTTCAAATGTACAATTACATTTCAATAAGAGAAATGTTAATCTACAGCTCTAGAATGGTTACAGTTCTGGAATGTTAAATAGTAATTCTAGAATGTTAAAATACAGTTCTAGAAAATGAAAAATTAAAAAGTTGTATAGAGTTCTACACGTTTCAGTTAGTATGTAAAGTTGAAGTTGTATATAGTTATTAAAGTTATTGTTAAAGTTATTGATGATGTGAAGAGGACAAAGGAGACTCCTCTGACACCGTCTTGATTGCATATAAAGGTTTATTACAAAGAAGAACAGTGTCAACCTAAATTTCCAACCGTGAAAATTTAGATTGTGCAAGTTTATTTGTAAGATGTTGAATTACATTACATGAACAGGTATCAAATTTAAATATACAGTTCAGTAATTGGAAGTTTCAAATGTACAATTACATTTTATTATGGGAATTTTATATCTATAGCTCTAGAATGGTTACAGTTCTGGACTATTAAATAGTAATTCTAGAATGTTAAAATACAGTTCTAGAAAATAAAATTAAAAAGTTGTATAGAGTTCTAGACGTTTCAGTTACAATGTAAAGTTGAAGTTGTATATAGTTATTGAAGTTATTGTTAAAGTTATTGATGATGTGAAGAGGACGAAGGAGACTCATGACACCGTCTTGATTGCATATAAAGGTTTATTACAAAGAAGAACAGTGTCAACCTAAATTTCCAACCGTGCAAATTTAGATTGTGCAAGTTTATTTGTAGGATGTTAAATTACATTACATGAACAGGTATCAAATTTAAATATACAGTTCAGTAATTGGAAGTTTCAAATTTACAATTACATTTCAATACCAGAAATGTTAATCTACAGCTCTAGAATGGCTACAGTTCTGGAATGTTAAATAGTAATTCTAGAATGTTAAAATACAGTTCTAGAAAATAAAAAATAAAAAAATGTATAGAGTTCTAGACGTTTCAGTTAGAATATAAGTTGAAGTTGTAGAAAGTTATTAAAGTTATTGTTAAAGTTATTAGTGATGTGAAGACGACAAAGGAGACTCCGCTGACACCGTCTTGATTGCATATAAAGGTTTATCACAAAGAAGAACAGCGTCAACCTAAATTTCCAACTGTGCAAATGTCAGTTGTGCAAGTATATTTCTAGGATGTTAAATTACATTACATGAACAGGTATCAAATTTAAATATACAGTTCAGTAATTGGAAGTTTCAAATGTACAATTACATTTCAATACGAGAAATGTTAATATACAGCTCTAAAACTATTACAGTTCTAGAATGTTAAATTGCAATTCTAGAATGTTAAAATACATTTCTAGAAAATAAAATAAAAAAATTGTAAAGAGTTCTAGACGTTTCAGTTAGAATGTAAAGTTGAAGTTGTAGAAAGTTATTAAAGTTATTGTAGTTTTTTAGATGGTGTTGATTATGTGAAGAGGACGAAGGAGACTCCGCTGACACCGTCTTGATTGCATATAAAGGTTTATTACAAAGAAGAACAGCGTCAACCTAAATTTCCAACCGTGCAAATTTAAGTGGTGCAAGTATATTTCTAGGATTTTAAATTACATTACATGAACAGGTATCAAATTTAAATATACAGTTCAGTAATTGGAAGTTTCAAATGTACAATTATATTTCAATACGAGAAATGTTAATCTACAGCTCTAAAACTATTACAGTTCTGGAATGTTAAATAGTAATTCTAGAATGTTAAATTAGAGTTCTAGAAAATAAAATTAAAAAATTGTATAGAGTTCTAGACGTTTCAGTTAGAATGTAAAGTTGAAGTTGTAGAAAGTTATTAAAGTTATTGTTAAAGTTATTGATGATGTGAAGAGGACAAAGGAGACTCCTCTGACACCGTCTTGATTGCATATAAAGGTTTATTACAAAGAAGAACAGCGTCAACCTAAATTTCCAACTGTGCAAATTTAAGTTGTGCAAGGATATTTCTAGGATGTTAAATTACATTACATGAACAGGTATCAAATTTAAATATACAGTTCAGTAATTGGAAGTTTCAAATGTACAATTACATTTCAATAAGAGAAATGTTAATCTACAGCTCTAGAATGGTTACAGTTCTGGAATGTTAAATAGTAATTCTAGAATTTTAAAATACAGTTCTAGAAAATAAAATTATAAAATTGTATAGAGTTCTAGACGTTTCAGTTAGAATGTAAAGTTGAAGTTGTATATAGTTATTGAAGATATTGTTAAAGTTATTGATGATGTGAAGAGGACAAAGGAGACTCCTCTGACACCGTCTCGATTGCATATAAAGGTTTATTACAAAGAAGAACTGCGTCAACCTAAATTTCCAACTGTGCAAATTTAAGTGGTGCAAGTATATTTCTAGGACGTTAAATTACATTACTTGAACAGGTATCAAATTTAAATATACAGTTCAGTAATTGGAAGTTTCAAATGTACAATTACATTTCAATACGAGAAATGTTAATCTACAGGTCTAGAATGGTTACAGTTCTGGAATGTTAAATAGTAATTCTAGTATGTTAAAATACAGTTCTAGAAAATAAAATTAAAAAGTTGTATAGAGTTCTAGGCGTTTCAGTTAGAATGTAAAGTTGAAGTTGTAGAAATTTATTAAAGTTATTGTAGTTTATTAGATGGTGTTGATGATGTAAAGAGGACGAAGGAGACTCCGCTGACACCGTCTTGATCGCATATAAAGGTTCATTACAAAGAAGAAGAACAGGCCAACCTAAATTTCCAACCGTGCAAATTTAAGTTGTGCAAGTATATTTCTAGGACGTTAAATTACATTACATGAACAGGTATCAAATTTAAATATACAGTTCAGTAATTGGAAGTTTCAAATGTACAATTACATTTCAATACAAGAAATGTTAATCTACAGGTATAGTATGGTTACAGTTCTGGAATGTTAAATAGTAATTCTAGAATGTTAAAATAGAGTTCCAGAAAATAAAATTAAAAAGTTGTATAGAGTTCTAGGCGTTTCAGTTAGAATGTAAAGTTGAAGTTGTATATAGTTATGTAAGATATTGTTAAAGTAATTGATGATGTGATAAGGACAAAGGAGACTCCTCTGACACCGTCTCGATTGCATATAAAGGTTTATTACAAAGAAGAACAGCGTCAACCTAAATTTCCAACCGTGCAAATTTAAGTTGTGCAAGTATATTTCTAGGATGTTAAATTACATTACATGAAATGGGATTGAATTTAAATATACAGTTCAGTAATTGGAAGTTTCAAATGTACAATTACATTTCAATACGAGAAATGTTAATCTACAGGTCTAGAATGGTTACAGTTCTGGAATGTTAAATAGTAATTCTAGAATGTTAAAATACAGTTCTAGAAAATAAAATTAAAAAGTTGTATAGAGTTCTAGACGTTTCAGTTAGAATGTAAAGTTGAATTTGTAGAAAGTTATTAAAGTTATTGTTAAAGTTATTGATGATATGAAGAGGACAAAGGAGACTCCCCTGACACCGTCTTGATTGCATATAAAGGTTTATCACAAAGAAAAACAGCGTCAACCTAAATTTCCAACTGTGCAAATTTAAGTTGTGCAAGTATATTTCTAGGATGTTAAATTACATTACATGAACAGGTATCAAATTTAAATATACAGTTCAGTAATTGGAAGTTTCAAATTTACAATTACATTTCAATATGAAAAGTGTTAATCTACAGCTCTAGAATGGCTACAGTTCTGGAATGTTAAATAGTAATTCTAGAATGTTAAAATACAGTTCTAGAAAATAAAAAATAAAAAAATGTATAGAGTTCTAGACATTTCAGTTAGAATATAAGTTGAAGTTGTAGAAAGTTATTAAAGTTATTGTTAAAGTTATTAGTGATGTGAAGACGACAAAGGAGACTCCGCTTGCACCGTCTTGATTGCATATAAAGGTTTATCACAAAGAAGAACAGCGTCAACCTAAATTTCCAACCGTGCAAATTTAAGTTGTGCAAGTATTTTTCTAGGATGTTAAATTACATTACATGAACAGGTATCAAATTTAAATATACAGTTCAGTAATTGGAAGTTTCAAATTTACAATTACATTTCAATATGAGAAGTGTTAATCTACAGCTCTAGAATGGCTACAGTTCTGGAATGTTAAATAGTAATTCTAGAATGTTAAAATACAGTTCTAGAAAATAAAAAATAAAAAAATGTATAGAGTTCTAGACATTTCAGTTAGAATATAAAGTTGAAGTTGTAGAAAGTTATTAAAGTTATTGTAGTTTATTAGATGGTGTGAATGATGTGAAGAGGACGAAGGAGACTCCGCTGACACCGTCTTGATTGCATATAAAGGTTTAATACAAAGAAAAACAGCGTCAACCTAAATTTCCAAACGTGCAAATGTAAGTTGTGTGAGGATATTACTAGGATGTTAAATTACATTACAAGAACAGGTATCCAATTTAAATAAACAGTTCAGTAATTGGAAGTTTCAAATGTACCATTACATTTTATTACGGGAAATGTTAATCTACAGCTCTAGAATGGCTACAGTTCTGGAATGTTAAATAGTAATTCTAGAATGTTAAATTACAGTTCTAGAAAATAAAATTAAAAAATTGTATAGAGTTCTAGACGTTTCAGTTAGACTGTAAAGTTGAAGTTGTACATAGTTATTAAAGTTATTAAAGTTATTGATGATGTGAAGAGGACAAAGGAGACTCATGACACCGTCTTGATTGCATATAAAGGTTTATTACAAAGAAGAACAGCGTCAACCTAAATTTCCAACCGTGCAAATGTAAGTTGTGCAAGTATATTTCTAGGATGTTAAATTACATTACATGAACAGGTATCAAATTTAAATATACAGTTCAGTAATTGGAAGTTTCAAATGTACAATTACATTTCAATACGAGAAATGTTAATCTACAGCTCTAAAACGGTTACAGTTCTGAATGTTAAATTGAAATTCTAGAATTTTAAATACAGTTCTAGAAAATGAAATAAAAAATTGTAAAGAGTTCTAGACGCTTAAGTTAGAATGTAAAGTTGAAGTTGTAGAAAGTTATTAAAGTTATTGTAGTTTATTAGATGGTGTTGATGATGTAAAGAGGACAAGGAGACTCCGCTGAGACGCCTTGTTTGCATATGAAGGTTTATTACAAAGAAAAAACAGCGCTAAACTAAATTTCCAACCGTGCAAATTTAAGTTGTGCAAGGATATTGCTAGGATGTTAAATTAAATTACATAAACAGGTATCAAATTTAAATATAAAGTTCAGTATTTGGAAGTTTTAAATGTACAATTACATTTCAATACGAGAAATGTTAATCTACAGCTCTAGAATGGTTACAGTTCTGAATGTTAAATAGTAATTCTAGAATGTTAAAATACAGTTCTAGAATAAAAAATTAAAAAGTTGTATAGAGTTCTAGACGTTTTAGTTAGAATGTAAAGTTGAAGTTATAGAATGTTATTAAAGTTATTGTTAAAGTTATTAGTGTTGTGAAGACAACAAAGGAGACTCCGCTGACACCGTCTTGATTGCATATAAAGGTTTATTACAAAGAAGAAAAGCGTCAACCTAAATTTCCAACCGTGCAAATTTAAGTTGTGCAAGTATATTTCTAGGATGTTAAATTACATTAAATGAACAGGTATCAAATTTAATTATACAGTTCAGTAATTGGAAGTTTCAAATATACAATTACATTTTATTACGGGAAATTTAAATCTACAGCTCTAGAATGGCTACAGTTCTGGAATTTTAAATAGTAATTCTAGAAAGTTTAAGTACATTTCTAGAAAATAAAATATAAAAATTGTATAGAGTTCTAGAAGTTTCAGTTAGAATGTAAAGCTCAACTTGTATATAGTTATTGAAGTTATTGTTAAAGTTATTGATGATGTGAAGAGGACAAAGGAGACTCCGCTGACACCATCTTGATTGCATATAAAGGTTTATTACAAAGAAGAACAGCGTCAACCTAAATTTCCAACTGTGCAAATTCAAGTTGTGCAAGTATATTTCTAGGATGTTAAATTACATTACATGAAATGGGATCAAATTTAAATATACAGTTCAGTAAGTGGAAGTTTCAAATTTACAATTACATTTCAATACGAGAAGTGTTAATCTACAGCTCTAGAATGGCTACAGTTCTGGAATGTTAAAAAGTAATTCTAGAATGTTAAAATAAAGTTCTAGAAAATAAAAGTATAAAATTGTATAGAGGTCTAGACGTTTCAGTTAGAATGTAAAGTTGAAGTTGTATATAGTTATTGAAGATATTGTTAAAGTTATTGATGATGTGAAGAGGACAAAGGAGACTCCTCTGACACCGTCTTGATTGCATATAAAGGTTTATTACAAAGAAGAACAGCGTCAACCTAAATTTCCAAACGTGCAAATTTAAGTTATGCAAGTTTATTTTCTAGGATGTTAAATTACATTACATGAACAGGTATCAAATTTAAATATACAGTTCAGTAATTGGAAGTTTCAAATTTACAATTACATTACAATACGAGAAATGTTCATCTACAGGTCTAGAATGGTTACAGTTCTGGAATGTTAAATAGTAATTCTAGAATGTTAAAATTAAGTTCTAGAAAATAAAATTAAAAAGTTGAATAGAGTTCTAGACGTTTCAGTTAGAATGTAAAGTTGAAGTTGTAGAAAGTTATTAAAGTTATTGTAGTTTATTAGATGGTGTTGATGATGTGAAGAGGATGAAGGAGACTCCGCTGACACCGTCTTGATTGCATATAAAGGTTTATTACAAAGAAGAATAGCCAACCTAAATTTCCAATCGTGCAAATTTAAGTTGTGCAAGTATATTTCTAGGATGTTAAATTACATTACATGAAATGGGATCGAATTTAAATATACAGTTCAGTAATTGAAGTTTAAATTTACAATTACATTTCAATACGAGAAATGTTAATCTACAGCTCTAGAATGGCTACAGTTCTGGAATGTTGAATAGTAATTCTAGAATGTTAAAATACAGTTCTAGAAAATAAAAAATAAAAAAATGTATAGAGTTCGAGACGTTTCAGTTAGAATGTAAAGTTGAAGTTGTAGAAAGTTATTAAAGTTATTGTTAAAGTTATTGATGATGTGAAGGACAAAGGAGACTCGCTGACACCGTCTTGATTGCATATAAAGGTTTAATACAAAGAAAAAAAGGGTCAACCTAAATTTCCAAACGTGCAAATTTAAGTTTTGCAAGTATATTTCTAGGACGTTAAATTACATTACATGAGCAGGTATCAAATTTAAATATACAGTTCAGTAATTGGAAGTTTCAAATGTACAATTACATTTAATTACGGGAAATGTTAATCTAAAGCTCTAGAATGGTTACAGTTCTGGAATGTTAAATAGTAATTCTAGAATGTTAAAATACAGTTCTAGAATATAAATTAAAAAGTTGTATAGAGTTCTAGGCGTTTCAGTTAGAATGTAAAGTTGAAGTTGTAGAAAGTTATTAAAGTTATTGTAGTTTATTAGATGGTGTTGATTATGTGAAGAGGACGAAGGAGACTCCGCTGACACCGTCTTGATTGCATATAAAGGTTTAATACAAAGAAGAACAGCGTCAACCTAAATTTCCAACCGTGCAAATTTAAGTTGTGCAAGTATATTTCTAGGACGTTAAATTACATTACATGAACAGGTATCAAATTTAAATATACAGTTCAGTAATTGGAAGTTTCAATGTACAATTACATTTCAATACGAAAATGTTAATCTACAGGTATAGTATGGTTACAGTTCTGGAATGTTAAATAGTAATTCTAGAAT
>NW_024401887.1:0-34260 GCF_016859285.1 Xiphias gladius
AGGGAATTTGAACATAATATAGTCTAAACAGCTTGTTTTTTGGAACATACTTATATACATATGTATATAAGATATGTTGTCGACCCCTCAAGCTCATCTAACTACTTTAAGATTTTGGAAGCTAAGAAATTGCATGACTGATGATGGCAAACATGCTTTCATTTGATTTCAGTGCGCAGACGGGCCAAAATCACAGCAGATGTTGATTTTTGGCGTCTATTCGCCGAGAAAACTTCATTTGACTCAAATATTCATTTGAGCTGCTAGGCTCTTAATTCTTGCCAGATCGTTTTAGAAAACTTTCTACTTTAAGAAGACTCCCAAAGCAAGGTAAGTATGTGCTTTGAATTGAGTTTGCATAAGCACTTTTTTGAAAACGCAGTACATGTTGGATTTGATGTTCATTCGCGACGAGAGAGGGAATTTGAACATAATATAGTCTAAACAGCTTGTTTCTTTTGGAACATACCTATATATATATGTATATAAGATATGTTGTCGACCCCTCAAGCTCATCTAACTACTTTAAGATTTTGGAACCTAAGAAATTGCATGACTGATGATGGCAAACATGCTTTCATTTGATTTCAGTGCGCAGACGGGCCAAAATCACAGCAGATGTTGATTTTGGGCGTCTATTCACGAGAAAACTTCATTTGACTCAAATATTCATTTGAGCTGCTAGGCTCTTAATTCTTGCCAGATCGCTTTTAGAAAACTTTCTACTTTAAGAAGACTCCCAAAGCAAGGTAAGTATGTGCTTTGAATTGAGTTTGCATAAGCACTTTTTGAAAACGCAGTACATGTTGGATTTGATGTTCATTCGCAACGAGAGAGGGAATTTGAACATAATATAGTCTAAACAGCTTGTTTCTTTTGGAACATACCTATATATATATGTATATAAGATATGTTGTCGACCCCTCAAGCTCATCTAACTACTTTAAGATTTTGGAACCTAAGAAATTGCATGACTGATGATGGCAAACATGCTTTCATTTGATTTCAGTACGCACACGGCCAAAATCACAGCAGATGTTGATTTTTGGCGTCTATTCGCCGAGAAAACTTCATTTGACTCAAATATTCATTTGAGCTGCTAGGCTCTTAATTCTTGCCAGATCGTTTTAGAAAACTTTCTACTTTAAGAAGACTCCCAAAGCAAGGTAAGTATGTGCTTTGAATTGAGTTTGCATAAGCACTTTTTGAAAACGCAGTACATGTTTGATTTTATGTTCATTCGCATTTGAGAGAGGAATTTGAACATAATATAGTCTAAACAGCTTGTTTCTTTTGGAACATACCTATATATATGTATATAAGATATGTTGTCGACCCCTCAAGCTCATCTAACTACTTTAAGATTTTGGAACCTAAGAAATTGCATGACTGATGATGGCAAACATGCTTTCATTTGATTTCAGTGCGCAGACGGGCCAAAATCACAGCAGATGTTGATTTTTGTCTATTCGCCGAGAAAACTTCATTTGACTCAAATATTCATTTGAGCTGCTAGGCTCTTAATTCTTGCCAGATCGTTTTAGAAAACTTTCTACTTTAAGAAGACTCCCAAAGCAAGGTAAGTATGTGCTTTGAATTGAGTTTGCATAAGCACACTTTTTGAAAACGCAGTACATGTTGGATTTGATGTTCATTCACATTTAGAGAGGGAATTTGAACATAATATAGTCTAAACAGCTTGTTTCTTTTGGAACATACCTATATATATGTATATAAGATATGTTGTCGACCCTCAAGCTCATCTAACTACTTTAAGATTTTGGAACCTAAGAAATTGCATGACTGATGATGGCAAACATGCTTTCATTTGATTTCAGTAAGCAGACGGGCCAAAATCACAGCAGATGTTGATTTTTGCGCCTGTTCACGAGAAAACTTCATTTGACTCAAATATTCATTTGAGCTGCTAGGCTCTTAATTCTTGCCAGATCGTTTTAGAAAACTTTCTACTTTAAGAAGACTCCTCAAGCAAGGTAAGTATGTGCTTTGAATTGAGTTTGCATAAGCACTTTTTGAAAACGCAGTACATGTTGGATTTGATGTTCATTCGCGATTTGAGAGAGGGAATTTGAACATAATATAGTCTAAACAGCTTGTTTTTGGAACATACCTATATATATGTATATAAGATATGTTGTCGACCCCTCAAGCTCATCTAACTACTTTAAGATTTTGGAACCTAAGAAATTGCATGACTGATGATGGCAAACATGCTTTCATTTGATTTCAGTGCGCAGACGGGCCAAAATCACAGCAGATGTTGATTTTTGGCGTCTGTTCGCCGAGAAAACTTCATTTGACTCAAATATTCATTTGAGCTGCTAGGCTCTTAATTCTTGCCAGATCGTTTTAGAAAACTTTCTACTTTAAGAAGACTCTCAAAGAAAGGTAAGTATGTGCTTTGAATTGAGTTTGCATAAGCATTTTTTGAAAACGCAGTACATGTTTGAGTTGATGTTCATTCGCGACGAGAGAGGGAATTTGAACATAATATAGTCTAAACAGCTTGTTTTTTGGAACATACCTATATACATATGTATATAAGATATGTTGTCGACCCCTCAAGCTCATCTAACTACTTTAAGATTTTGGAACCTAAGAAATTGCATGAGTGATGATGGCAAACATGCTTTCATTTGATTTCAGTAAAGCAGACGGGCCAAAATCACAGCAGATGTTGATTTTTGCGCCTATTCGCCGAGAAAACTTCATTTGACTCAAATATTCATTTGAGCTGCTAGGCTCTTAATTTGCCAGATCGTTTTAGAAAACTTTCTACTTTAAGAAGACTCCATAGCAAGGTAAGTATGTGCTTTGAATTGAGTTTGCATAAGCACTTTTTTGAAAACGCAGTACATGTTGGATTTGATGTTCATTCGCGAGGAGAGAGGGACTTTGAACATAATATAGTCTAAACAGCTTGTTTCTTTTGGAACATACCTATATATATGTATATAAGATATATTGTCGACCCTCAAGCTCATCTAACTACTTTAAGATTTTGGAACCTAAGAAATTGCATGACTGATGATGGCAAACATGCTTTCATTTGATTTCAGTGCGCAGACGGGCCAAAATCACAGCAGATGTTGATTTTTGGCGTCTGTTCGCCGAGAAAACTTCATTTGACTCAAATATTCATTTGAGCTGCTAGGCTCTTAATTCTGCCAGATCGCTTTTAGAAAACTTTCTACTTTAAGAAGACTCTCAAAGCTAGGTAAGTATGTGCTTTGAATTGAGTTTGCATAAGCACTTTTTTGAAAACGCAGTACATGTTGGATTTGATGTTCATTCGCCATTTAGAGAGGGAATTTGAACATAATATAGTCTAAACAGCTTGTTTTTTGGAACATACCTATATATATATGTATATAAGATATGTTGTCGAACCCTCAAGCTCATCTAACTACTTTAAGATTTTGGAACCTAAGAAATTGCATGACTGATGATGGCAAACATGCTTTCATTTGATTTCAGAGCGCAGACGGGCCAAAATCACAGCAGATGTTGATTTTTGGCGCCTATTCACGAGAAAACTTCATTTGACTCAAATATTCATTTGAGCTGCTAGGCTCTTAATTCTTGCCAGATCGTTTTAGAAAATGTTCTACTTTAAGAAGACTTCCGAAGCAAGGTTGGTATGTTCTTTGTATTGAGTTCGCATAAGCACTTTTTGAAAACGCAGTACATGTTGGATTTGATGTTCATTCGCCATTTGAGAGAGGAATTTGAACATAATATAGTCTAAACAGCTTGTTTCTTTTGGAACATACCTATATAATATATGTATATAAGATATGTTGTCGACCCTCAAGCTCATCTAACTACTTTAAGATTTTGGAAGCTAAGAAATTGCATGACTGATGATGGCAAACATGCTTTCATTTGATTTCAGTGCGCAGACGGGCCAAAATCACAGCAGATGTTGACTTTTGGCGTCTATTCACCCAGAAAACTTCATTTGACTCAAATATTCATTTGAGCTGCTAGGCTCTTAATTCTTGCCAGATCGTTTTAGAAAACTTTCTACTTTAAGAAGACTCCTGAAGCAAGGTAAGTATGTGCTTTGAATTGAGTTTGCATAAGCACTTTTTTGAAAACGCAGGACATGTTTGATTTGATGTTCATTCGCGACTAGAGAGGGAATTTGAACATAATATAGTCTAAACAGCTTGTTTCTTTTGGAACATACCTATATATATATGTATATAAGATATGTTGTCGACCCCTCAAGCTCATCTAACTACTTTAAGATTTTGGAACCTAAGAAATTGCATGACTGATGATGGCAAACATGCTTTCATTTGATTTCAGTAAGAGACGGGCCAAAATCACAGCAGATGTTGATTTTTACGCCTATTCGCCGAGAAAACTTCATTTGACTCAAATATTCATTTGAGCTGCTAGGCTCTTAATTCTGCCAGATCGTTTTAGAAAACTTTCTACTTTAAGAAGACTCCTAGCAAGGTAAGTATGTGCTTTGAATTGAGTTTGCATAAGCACTTTTTGAAAACGCAGTACATGTTGGATTTGATGTTCATTCGCCATTAGAGAGGGAATTTGAACATAATATAGTCTAAACAGCTTGTTTCTTTGGAACATACCTATATATATATGTATATAAGATATGTTGTCGACCCTCAAGCTCATCTAACTACTTTAAGATTTTGGAACCTAAGAATTGCATGACTGATGATGGCAAACATGCTTTCATTTGATTTCAGTGCGCAGACGGGCCAAAATCACAGCAGATGTTGATTTTTACGTATGTTCGCCGAGAAAACTTCATTTGACTCAAATATTCATTTGAGCTGCTAGGCTCTTAATTCTTGCCAGATCGTTTTAGAAAACTTTCTACTTTAAGAAGACTCTCAAGCAAGGTAAGTATGTGCTTTGAATTGAGTTTGCATAAGCACTTTTTGAAAACGCAGTACATGTTGGATTTGATGTTCATTCATGATTTGAGAGAGGAATTTGAACATAATATAGTCTAAACAGCTTGTTTCTTTTGGAACATACCTATATATATATGTATATAAGATATGTTGTCGACCCCTCAAGCTCATCTAACTACTTTAAGATTTTGGAACCTAAGAAATTGCATGACTGATGATGGCAAACATGCTTTCATTTGATTTCAGTGCGCAGACGGGCCAAAATCACAGCAGATGTTGATTTTTACGCCTGTTCACGAGAAAACTTCATTTGACTCACATATTCATTTGAGCTGCTAGGCTCTTAATTTTGCCAGATCGTTTTAGAAAACTTTCTACTTTAAGAAGACTCCCGAAGCAAGGTAAGTATGTGCTTTGAATTGAGTTTGCATAAGCACTTTTTTGAAAACGCAGTACATGTTTGATTTGATGTTCATTCGTGATGAGGAGAGGGAATTTGAACATAATATCGTCTAAACTGCTTGTTTCTTTTGGAACATACCTATATACATATGTATATAAGATATGTTGTCGACCCCTCAAGCTCATCTAACTACTTTAAGATTTTGGAACCTAAGAAATTGCATGACTGATGATGGCAAACATGCTTTCATTTGATTTTAGTGCAGACGGGCCAAAATCACAGCAGATGTGGTGATTTTGGCGCCTGTTCGCCGAGAAAACTTCATTTGACTCAAATATTCATTTGAGCTGCTAGGCTCTTAATTCTTGCCAGATCGTTTTAGAAAACTTTCTACTTTAAGAAGACTCCCAAAGCAAGGTAAGTATGTGCTTTGAATTGAGTTTGCATAAGCACTTTTTTGAAAACGCAGTACATGTTGGATTTGATGTTCATTCGCAACGAGAGAGGGAATTTGAACATAATATAGTCTAAACAGCTTGTTTCTTTTGGAACATACCTATATATATGTATATAAGATATGTTGTCGACCCCTCAAGCTCATCTAACTACTTTAAGATTTTGGAACCTAAGAAATTGCATGACTGATGATGGCAAACATGCTTTCATTTGATTTCAGTGCGCAGACGGGCCAAAATCACAGCAGATGTTGACTTTTGGCGTCTATTCGCCGAGAAAACTTCATTTGACTCAAATATTCATTTGAGCTGCTAGGCTCTAATTCTTGCCAGATCGTTTTAGAAAACTTTCTACTTTAAGAAGACTCAAGCAAGGTAAGTATGTGCTTTGAATTGAGTTTGCATAAGCACTTTTTTGAAAACGCAGTACATGTTGGATTTGATGTTCATTCGCGATGAGAGAGGGAATTTGAACATAATATAGTCTAAACAGCTTGTTTCTTTTGGAACATACCTATATATATATGTATATAAGATATGTTGTCGACCCTCAAGCTCATCTAACTACTTTAAGATTTTGGAACCTAAGAAATTGCATGACTGATGATGGCAAACATGCTTTCATTTGATTTCAGTGCAGACGGGCCAAAATCACAGCAGATGTTGATTTTGGCGCCTATTCGCCGAGAAAACTTCATTTGACTCAAATATTCATTTGAGCTGCTAGGCTCTTAATTTTGCCAGATCGTTTTAGAAAACTTTCTACTTTAAGAAGACTCCAAGCAAGGTAAGTATGTGCTTTGAATTGAGTTTGCATAAGCACTTTTTTGAAAACGCAGTACATGTTGGATTTGATGTTCATTCGCCATTTAGAGAGGGAATTTGAACATAATATAGTCTAAACAGCTTGTTTCTTTTGGAACATACCTATATATATATGTATATAAGATATGTTGTCGACCCCTCAAGCTCATCTAACTACTTTAAGATTTTGGAACCTAAGAAATTGCATGACTGATGATGGCAAACATGCTCTCATTTGATTTCAGTAAGCAGACGGGCCAAAATCACAGCAGATGTTGACTTTTACGCCTGTTCGCCGAGAAAACTTCATTTGACTCAAATATTCATTTGAGCTGCTAGGCTCTTAATTCTTGCCAGATCGCTTTTAGAAAACTTTCTACTTTAAGAAGACTCCTGAAGCAAAGTAAGTAAGTGCTTTGAATTGAGTTTGCATAAGCACTTTTTTGAAAACGCAGTACATGTTGGATTTGATGTTCATTCGCGACGAGAGAGGGAATTTGAACATAATATAGTCTAAACAGCTTGTTTCTTTTGGAACATACCTATATATATGTATATAAGATATGTTGTCGACCCCTCAAGCTCATCTAACTACTTTAAGATTT
This sequence comes from Xiphias gladius, assembly GCF_016859285.1. NCBI lineage: Eukaryota > Metazoa > Chordata > Actinopteri > Istiophoriformes > Xiphiidae > Xiphias > Xiphias gladius. Next base: position 7,184 of record NW_024401887.1, read on the forward strand.
TGGAACCTAAGAAATTGCATGACTGATGATGGCAAACATGCTTTCATTTGAATTCAGTGATCAGACGGGTCAGAATCACAGCAGATGTTGACTTTTGGCGTCTGTTCGCCGAGAAAACTTCATTTGACTCAAATATTCATTTGAGCTGCTAGGCTCTTAATTCTTGCCAGATCGTTTTAGAAAACTTTCTACTTTAAGAAGACTCCCGAAGCAAGGTAAGTATGTGCTTTGAATTGAGTTTGCATAAGCACTTTTTGAAAACGCAGTACATGTTGGATTTGATGTTCATTCGCCATTGAGAGAGGGAATTTGAACATAATATAGTCTAAACAGCTTGTTTTTTGGAACATACCTATATATATATGTATATAAGATATGTTGTCGACCCTCAAGCTCATCTAACTACTTTAAGATTTTGGAACCTAAGAAATTGCATGACTGATGATGGCAAACATGCTTTCATTTGATTTCAGTAGTAGACGGGCCAAAATCACAGCAGATGTTGATTTTGGCGCCTATTCGCCGAGAAAACTTCATTTGACTCAAATATTCATTTGAGCTGCTAGGCTCTTAATTCTTGCCAGATCGCTTTAGAAAAACTTCTACTTTAAGAAGACTCCCAAAGCAAGGTAAGTATGTGCTTTGAATTGAGTTTGCATAAGCACTTTTTGAAAACGCAGTACATGTTGGATTTGATGTTCATTCGCGATTAGAGAGGGAATTTGAACATAATATAGTCTAAACAGCTTGTTTCTTTTGGGAACATACCTATATATGTATATAAGATATGTTGTCGACCCTCAAGCTCATCTAACTACTTTAAGATTTTGGAACCTAAGAAATTGCATGACTGATGATGGCAAACATGCTTTCATTTGATTTCAGTGCGCAGACGGGCCAAAATCACAGCAGATGTTGACTTTTTGTGTTTGTTCGCCGAGAAAACTTCATTTGACTCAAATATTCATTTGAGCTGCTAGGCTCTTAATTCTTGCCAGATCGTTTTAGAAAACTTTCTACTTTAAGAAGACTCCAAAGCAAGGTAAGTATGTGCTTTGAATTGAGTTTGCATAAGCACTTTTTGAAAACGCAGTACATGTTGGATTTGATGTTCATTCATGACAGAGAGGGAATTTGAACATAATATAGTCTAAACAGCTTGTTTCTTTTGGAACATACCTATATACATATGTATATAAGATATGTTGTCGACCCCTCAAGCTCATCTAACTACTTTAAGATTTTGGAAGCTAAGAAATTGCATGACTGATGATGGCAAACATGCTTTCATTTGATTTCAGTGCGCAGACGGGCCAAAATCACAGCAGATGTTGATTTTTAGGTGTATGTTCGCCGAGAAAACTTCATTTGACTCAAATATTCATTTGAGCTGCTAGGCTCTTAATTCTTGCCAGATCGTTTTAGAAAACTTTCTACTTTAAGAAGACTCCCAAAGCAAGGTAAGTATGTGCTTTGAATTGAGTTTGCATAAGCACTTTTTGAAAACGCAGTACATGTTTGATTTGATGTTCATTCGCATTTGAGAGAGGAATTTGAACATAATGTAGACTAAACAGCTTATTTCTTTTGGAACATACCTATATCTACGTAGATAAGATATCTTGTCGACCCCACACGCTCATCTAACTACTTTAAGATTTTGGAACCTAAGAAATTGCATGACTGATGATGGCAAACATGCTTTCATTTGATTTCAGTGCGCAGACGGGCCAAAATCACAGCAGATGTTGATTTTTACGCCTGTTCGCCGAGAAAAACTCATTTGACTCAAATATTCATTTGAGCTGCTAGGCTCTTAATTTTGCCAGATCGTTTTAGAAAACTTTCTACTTTAAGAAGACTCCTAAGCAAGGTAAGTATGTGCTTTGAATTGAGTTTGCATAAGCACTTTTTGAAAACGCAGTACATGTTGGATTTGATGTTCATTCGCCATTTAGAGAGGAATTTGAACATAATATAGTCTAAACAGCTTGTTTCTTTTGGAACATACCTATATATATGTATATAAGATATGTTGTCGACCCCTCAAGCTCATCTAACTACTTTAAGATTTTGGAACCTAAGAAATTGCATGACTGATGATGGCAAACATGCTTTCATTTGATTTCAGTGCGCAGACGGGCCAAAATCACAGCAGATGTTGATTTTTGGCGTCTGCTCGCCGAGAAAACTTCATTTGACTCAAATATTCATTTGAGCTGCTAGGCTCTTAATTCTTGCCAGATCGTTTTAGAAAACTTTCTACTTTAAGAAGACTCCCAAAGCAAGGTAAGTATGTGCTTTGAATTGAGTTTGCATAAGCACTTTTTGAAAACGCAGTACATGTTGGATTTGATGTTCATTCGATTTAGAGAGGGAATTTGAACATAATATAGTCTAAACAGCTTGTTTTTGGAACATACCTATATATATATGTATATAAGATATGTTGTCGACCCTCAAGCTCATCTAACTACTTTAAGATTTTGGAACCTAAGAAATTGCATGACTGATGATGGCAAACATGCTTTCATTTGATTTCAGTGCGCAGACGGGCCAAAATCACAGCAGATGTTGATTTTGGCGCCTGTTCGCCGAGAAAACTTCATTTGACTCAAATATTCATTTGAGCTGCTAGGCTCTTAATTCTTGCCAGATCGTTTTAGAAAACTTTCTACTTTAAGAAGACTCTCAAGAAGGTAAGTATGTGCTTTGAATTGAGTTTGCATAAGCACTTTTTGAAAACGCAGTACATGTTGGATTTGATGTTCATTCGCTTCGAGAGAGGGAATTTGAACATAATATAGTCTAAACAGCTTGTTTCTTTTGGAACATACCTATATATATATGTATATAAGATATGTTGTCGAACCCTCAAGCTCATCTAACTACTTTAAGATTTTGGAACCTAAGAAATTGCATGACTGATGATGGCAAACATGCTTTCATTTGATTTCAGTTAGCAGACGGGCCAATTTCACAGCAGATGTTGATTTTTGGCGCCTATTCACGAGAAAACTTCATTTGACTCAAATATTCATTTGAGCTGCTAGGCTCTTATTCTTGCCAGATCGTTTTAGAAAACTTTCTACTTTAAGAAGACTCCAAAGCAAGGTAAGTATGTGCTTTGAATTGAGTTTGCATAATCACTTTTTTGAAAACGCAGTACATGTTGGATTTGATGTTCATTCATGATCGAGAGAGGAATTTGAACATAATATAGTCTAAACAGCTTGTTTCTTTTGACATACCTATATATATATGTATATAAGATATGTTGTCGACCCTCAAGCTCATCTAACTACTTTAAGATTTTGGAACCTAAGAAATTGCATGACTGATGATGGCAAACATGCTTTCATTTGATTTCAGTAAGCAGACGGGCCAAAATCACAGCAGATGTTGATTTTTACGCCTGTTCGCCGAGAAAACTTCATTTGACTCAAATATTCATTTGAGCTGCTAGGCTCTTAATTCTTGCCAGATCGTTTTAGAAAACGTTCTACTTTAAGAAGACTCCCGTAGCAAGGTAAGTATGTGCTTTGAATTGAGTTTGCATAAGCACTTTTTTGAAAACGCAGTACATGTTGGATTTGATGTTCATTCGCGATTTAGAGAGGGAATTTGAACATAATATAGTCTAAACAGCTTGTTTCTTTTGGAACATACCTATATATATATGTATATAAGATATGTTGTCGACCCTCAAGCTCATCTAACTACTTTAAGATTTTGGAACCTAAGAAATTGCATGACTGATGATGGCAAACATGCTTTCATTTGATTTCAGTGCGCAGACGGGCCAAAATCACAGCAGATGTTGACTTTGGCGCCTGTTCGCCGAGAAAACTTCATTTGACTCAAATATTCATTTGAGCTGCTAGGCTCTTAATTTTGCCAGATCGTTTTAGAAAACTTTCTACTTTAAGAAGACTCCCAAAGCAAGGTAAGTATGTGCTTTGAATTGAGTTTGCATAAGCACCTTTTTGAAAACGCAGTACATGTTGGATTTGATGTTCATTCGCGATTTAGAGAGGGAATTTGAACATAATATAGTCTAAACAGCTTATTTCTTTCGGAACATACCTATATATATATGTATATAAGATATGTTGTCAACCCCTCGAGCTCATCTAACTACTTTAAGATTTTGGAACCTAAGAAATTGCATGACTGATAATGGCAAACACTCTTTCATTTGATTTCAGTGCGCAGACGGGCCAAAATCACAGCAGATGTTGATTTTTGGCGTCTATTCGCCGAGAAAACTTCATTTGACTCAAATATTCATTTGAGCTGCTAGGCTCTTAATTCCTTGCCAGATCGTTTTAGAAAACTTTCTACTTTAAGAAGACTCCCAAAGCAAGGTAAGTATGTGCTTTGAATTGAGTTTGCATAAGCACTTTTTTGAAAACGCAGTACATGTTTGATTTGATGTTCATTCGCGACGAGAGAGCGAATTTGAACATAATATAGTCTAAACAGCTTGTTTTTTGGAACATACCTATATATATGTATATAAGATATGTTGTCGACCCCTCAAGCTCATCTAACTACTTTAAGATTTTGGAACCTAAGAAATTGCATGACTGATGATGGCAAACATGCTTTCATTTGATTTCAGTGCGCAGACGGGCCAAAATCACAGCAGATGTTGATTTTTGGCGTCTGTTCGCCGAGAAAACTTCATTTGACTCAAATATTCATTTGAGCTGCTAGGCTCTTAATTCTTGCCAGATCGTTTTAGAAAACTTTCTACTTTAAGAAGACTCCCAAAGCAAGGTAAGTATGTGCTTTGAATTGAGTTTGCATAAGCACTTTTTTGAAAACGCAGTACATGTTGGATTTGATGTTCATTCGCCATTTAGAGAGGGAATTTGAACATAATATAGTCTAAACAGCTTGTTTCTTTTGGAACATACCATATATATGTATATAAGATATGTTGTCGACCCCTCAAGCTCATCTAACTACTTTAAGATTTTGGAACCTAAGAAATTGCATGACTGATGATGGCAAACATGCTTTCATTTGATTTCAGTGCGCAGACGGGCCAAAATCACAGCAGATGTTGATTTTTGGCATCTGTTCGCCGAGAAAAATCTTCATTTGACTCAAATATTCATTTGAGCTGCTAGGCTCTTAATTTTGCCAGATCGTTTTAGAAAACTTTCTACTTTAAGAAGACTCTCAAGCAAGGTAAGTATGTGCTTTGAATTGAGTTTGCATAAGCACTTTTTGAAAACGCAGTACATGTTGGATTTGATGTTCATTCGCCATTTAGAGAGGGAATTTGAACATAATATAGTCTAAACAGCTTGTTTCTTTTGGAACATACCTATATATATATGTATATAAGATATGTTGTCGACCCTCAAGCTCATCTAACTACTTTAAGATTTTGGAACCTAAGAAATTGCATGACTGATGATGGCAAACATGCTTTCATTTGATTTCAGTGCGCAGACGGGCCAAAATCACAGCAGATGTTGATTTTGGCGTCTGTTCGCCGAGAAAACTTCATTTGACTCAAATATTCATTTGAGCTGCTAGGCTCTTAATTCTTGCCAGATCGTTTTAGAAAACTTTCTACTTTAAGAAGACTCCCAAGCAAGGTAAGTATGTGCTTTGAATTGAGTTTGCATAAGCACTTTTTGAAAACGCAGTACATGTTGGATTTGATGTTCATTCGCCACGAGAGAGGAATTTGAACATAATATAGTCTAAACAGCTTGTTTCTTTTGGAACATATATATATATGTATATAAGATATGTTGTCGACCCTCAAGCTCATCTAACTACTTTAAGATTTTGGAACCTAAGAAATTGCATGACTGATGATGGCAAACATGCTTTCATTTGATTTCAGTGCGCAGACGGGCCAAAATCACAGCAGATGTTGATTTTGGCGCCTGTTCGCCGAGAAAACTTCATTTGACTCAAATATTCATTTGAGCTGCTAGGCTCTTAATTTTGCCAGATCGTTTTAGAAAACTTTCTACTTTAAGAAGACTCCTAAGCAAGGTAAGTATGTGCTTTGAATTGAGTTTGCATAAGCACTTTTTGAAAACGCAGTACATGTTGGATTTGATGTTCATTCATGACGAGAGAGGAATTTGAACATAATATAGTCTAAACAGCTTGTTTCTTTTTGGAACATACCATATATGTATATAAGATATGTTGTCGACCCTCAAGCTCATCTAACTACTTTAAGATTTTGGAACCTAAGAAATTGCATGACTGATGATGGCAAACATGCTTTCATTTGATTTCAGTCAGCAGACGGGCCAAAATCACAGCAGATGTTGACTTTTGGCGTCTATTCGCCGAGAAAACTTCATTTGACTCAAATATTCATTTGAGCTGCTAGGCTCTTAATTCTTGCCAGATCGTTTTAGAAAACTTTCTACTTTAAAAAGTCTCCAAAGCAAGGTAAGTATGTGCTTTGAATTGAGTTTGCATAAGCACTTTTTGAAAACGCAGTACATGTTGGATTTGATGTTCATTCGCGATTTAGAGAGGGAATTTGAACATAATATAGTCTAAACAGCTTGTTTCTTTTGGAACATACCTATATGTATATGTATATAAGATATGTTGTCGACCCCTCAAGCTCATCTAACTACTTTAAGATTTTGGAACCTAAGAAATTGCATTACTGATGATGGCAAACATGCTTTCATTTGATTTCAGTGCGCAGACGGGCCAAAATCACAGCAGATGTTGATTTTGCGCCTGTTCGCCGAGAAAACTTCATTTGACTCAAATATTCATTTGAGCTGCTAGGCTCTTAATTCTTGCCAGATCGTTTTAGAAAACTTTCTACTTTAAGAAGACTCTCAAGGCAAAAGTATGTGCTTTGAATTGAGTTTGCATAAGCACTTTTTGAAAAACGCAGTACATGTTGGATTTGATGTTCATTCGCCACGAGAGAGGAATTTGAACATAATATAGTCTAAACAGCTTGTTTCTTTTGGAACATACCTATATATATGTATATAAGATATGTTGTCGACCCTCAAGCTCATCTAACTACTTTAAGATTTTGGAACCTAAGAAATTGCATGACTGATGATGGCAAACATGCTTTCATTTGATTTCAGTAAAGAGACGGGCCAAAATCACAGCAGATGTTGATTTTTGGCGCCTGTTCACCGAGAAAACTTCATTTGACTCAAATATTCATTTGAGCTGCTAGGCTCTTAATTTGCCAGATCGTTTTAGAAAACTTTCTTCTACTTTAAGAAGACTCCCAAAGCAAGGTAAGTATGTGCTTTGAATTGAGTTTGCATAAGCACTTTTTGAAAACGCAGTACATGTTGGATTTGATGTTCATTCATGACGAGAGAGGAATTTGAACATAATATAGTCTAAACAGCTTGTTTCTTTTGGAACATACCTATATATATATGTATATAAGATATGTTGTCGACCCCTCAAGCTCATCTAACTACTTTAAGATTTTGGAACCTAAGAAATTGCATGACTGATGATGGCAAACATGCTTTCATTTGATTTCAGTGCGCAGACGGGCCAAAATCACAGCAGATGTTGATTTTTGGCGTCTATCCGCAGAGAAAACTTCATTTGACTCAAATATTCATTTGAGCTGCTAGGCTCTTAATTCTTGCCAGATCGTTTTAGAAAACTTTCTACTTTAAGAAGACTCTCGAAACGAGGTAAGTATGTGCTTTGAATTGAGTTTGCATAAGCACTTTTTTGGAAACGCAGTACATGTTGGATTTGATGTTCATTCGCATTTAGAGAGGGAATTTGAACATAATATAGTCTAAACAGCTTGTTTCTTTTGGAACATACCTACATATATATGTATATAAGATATGTTGTCGACCCCTCAAGCTCATCTAACTACTTTAAGATTTTCTGAACCTAAGAAATTGCATGACTGATGATGGCAAACATGCTTTCATTTGATTTCAGTAAGAGACGGGCCAAAATCACAGCAGATGTTGATTTTTGGCGCCTGTTCGCCGAGAGAAAACTTCATTTGACTCAAATATTCATTTGAGCTGCTAGGCTCTTAATTCTGCCAGATCGCTTTTAGAAAACTTTCTACTTTAAGAAGACTCTCAAGCAAGGTAAGTATGTGCTTTGAATTGAGTTTGCATAAGCACTTTTTGAAAACGCAGTACATGTTGGATTTGATGTTCATTCATGACGAGAGAGGGAATTTGAACATAATATAGTCTAAACAGCTTGTTTTTTGGAACATACCTATATATATGTATATAAGATATGTTGTCGACCCTCAAGCTCATCTAACTACTACTTTAAGATTTTGGAACCTAAGAAATTGCATGACTGATGATGGCAAACATGCTTTCATTTGATTTCAGTGCGCAGACGGGCCAAAATCACAGCAGATGTTGATTTTTGGCGCCTGTTCACGAGAAAACTTCATTTGACTCAAATATTCATTTGAGCTGCTAGGCTCTTAATTCTTGCCAGATCGTTTTAGAAAACTTTCTACTTTAAGAAGACTCCCAAAGCAAGGTAAGTATGTGCTTTGAATTGAGTTTGCATAAGCACTTTTTGAAAACGCAGTACATGTTGGATTTGATGTTCATTCGCCATTTAGAGAGGGAATTTGAACATAATATAGTCTAAACAGCTTGTTTCTTTTGGAACATACCTATATATATGTATATAAGATATGTTGTCGACCCTCAAGCTCATCTAACTACTTTAAGATTTTGGAACCTAAGAAATTGCATGACTGATGATGGCAAACATGCTTTCATTTGATTTCAGTGCGCAGACGGGCCAAAATCACAGCAGATGTTGATTTTTGGCGTCTGTTCGCCGAGAAACTTCATTTGACTCAAATATTCATTTGAGCTGCTAGGCTCTTAATTCTTGCCAGATCGTTTTAGAAAACGTTCTACTTTAAGAAGAATCCCGAAGCAAGGCAGGTATGTTCTTTGAATTGAGTTCGCATAAGCACTTTTTTGAAAACGCAGTACATGTTGGATTTGATGTTCATTCGCCATTTAGAGAGGAATTTGAACATAATATAGTCTAAACAGCTTGTTTCTTTTGGAACATACCTATATATATGTATATAAGATATGTTGTCGACCCTCAAGCTCATCTAACTACTTTAAGATTTTGGAACCTAAGAAATTGCATGACTGATTATGGCAAACATGCTTTCATTTGATTTCAGTAGACGGGCCAAAATCACAGCAGATGTTGATTTTTGGCGACTATTCGCCGAGAAAACTTCATTTGACTCAAATATTCATTTGAGCTGCTAGGCTCTTAATTCTTGCCAGATCGTTTTAGAAAACTTTCTACTTTAAGAAGACTCCCAAGCAAGGTAAGTATGTGCTTTGAATTGAGTTTGCATAAGCACTTTTTGAAAACGCAGTACATGTTGGATTTGATGTTCATTTCATGACGAGAGAGGAATTTGAACATAAAATAGTCTAAACAGCTTGTTTCTTTTGGAACATACCTATATATATGTATATAAGATATGTTGTCGACCCCTCAAGCTCATCTAACTACTTTAAGATTTTGGAACCTAAGAAATTGCATGACTGATGATGGCAAACATGCTTTCATTTGATTTCAGTGCGCAGACGGGCCAAAATCACAGCAGATGTTGAGTTTTAGTGTTTGTTCGCCGAGAAAACTTCATTTGACTCAAATATTCATTTGAGCTGCTAGGCTCTTAATTCTTGCCAGATCGTTTTAGAAAACTTTCTACTTTAAGAAGACTCCCAAAGCAAGGTAAGTATGTGCTTTGAATTGAGTTTGCATAAGCACTTTTTTGAAAACGCAGTACATGTTGGATTTGATGTTCATTCGCCATTTAGAGAGGGAATTTGAACATAATATAGTCTAAACAGCTTGTTTTTTGGAACATACCTATATATATATGTATATAAGATATGTTGTCGACCCTCAAGCTCATCTAACTACTTTAAGATTTTGGAACCTAAGAAATTGCATGACTGATGATGGCAAACATGCTTTCATTTGATTTCAGTAAGCAGACGGGCCAAAATCACAGCAGATGTTGATTTTTACGCCTGTTCGCCGAGAAAACTTCATTTGACTCAAATATTCATTTGAGCTGCTAGGCTCTTAATTCTGCCAGATCGTTTTAGAAAACTTTCTACTTTAAGAAGACTCCTCAAGCAAGTAAGTATGTGCTTTGAATTGAGTTTGCATAAGCACTTTTTTGAAAACGCAGTACATGTTGGATTTGATGTTCATTCGCATTTAGAGAGGGAATTTGAACATAATATAGTCTAAACAGCTTGTTTCTTGGAACATACCTATATATATATGTATATAAGATATGTTGTCGACCCTCAAGCTCATCTAACTACTTTAAGATTTTGGAACCTAAGAAATTGCATGACTGATGATGGCAAACATGCTTTCATTTGATTTCAGTGCGCAGACGGGCCAAAATCACAGCAGATGTTGATTTTTGGCGTCTGTTCGCCGAGAAAACTTCATTTGACTCAAATATTCATTTGAGCTGCTAGGCTCTTAATTCTTGCCAGATCGTTTTAGAAAACTTTCTACTTTAAGAAGACTCCCGAAGCAAGGTAAGTATGTGCTTTGAATTGAGTTTGCATAAGCACTTTTTTGAAAACGCAGTACATGTTGGATTTGATGTTCATTCGCAACGAGAGAGGGAATTTGAACATAATATAGTCTAAACAGCTTGTTTCTTTTGGAACATACCTATATATGTATATAAGATATGTTGTCGACCCTCAAGCTCATCTAACTACTTTAAGATTTTGGAACCTAAGAAATTGCATGACTGATGATGGCAAACATGCTTTCATTTGATTTCAGTGCGCAGACGGGCCAAAATCACAGCAGATGTTGATTTTTGGCGTCTGTTCGCCGAGAAAACTTCATTTGACTCAAATATTCATTTGAGCTGCTAGGCTCTTAATTCTTGCCAGATCGTTTTAGAAAACTTTCTACTTTAAGAAGACTCCCGTAGCAAGGTAAGTATGTGCTTTGAATTGAGTTTGCATAAGCACTTTTTGAAAACGCAGTACATGTTGGATTTGATGTTCATTCATGACGAGAGAGGGAATTTGAACATAATATAGTCTAAACAGCTTGTTTCTTTTGGAACATACCTATATATATATGTATATAAGATATGTTGTCGACCCCTCAAGCTCATCTAACTACTTTAAGATTTTGGAACCTAAGAAATTGCATGACTGATGATGGCAAACATGCTTTCATTTGATTTCAGTGCGCAGACGGGCCAAAATCACAGCAGATGTTGACTTTTACGCCTGTTCGCCGAGAAAACTTCATTTGACTCAAATATTCATTTGAGCTGCTAGGCTCTTAATTCTTGCCAGATCGTTTTAGAAAACTTTCTACTTTAAGAAGACTCCTGAAGCAAGGTAAGTATGTGCTTTGAATTGAGTTTGCATAAGCATTTTTTGAAAATGCAGTACATGTTTGATTTGATGTTCATTCGCCATTTAGAGAGGGAATTTGAACATAATATAGTCTAAACAGCTTGTTTCTTTTGGAACATACCTATATATATGTATATAAGATATGTTGTCGACCCCTCAAGCTCATCTAACTACTTTAAGATTTTGGAACCTAAGAAATTGCATGACTGATGATGGCAAACATCATTTCATTGGATTTCAGTGCAGAGACGGCCAAAATCACAGCAGATGTTGATTTTACGTCTGTTCGCCGAGAAAACTTCATTTGACTCAAATATTCATTTGAGCTGCTAGGCTCTTAATTCTTGCCAGATCGTTTTAGAAAACGTTCTACTTTAAGAAGACTCCCGAAGCAAGGTAGGTATGTGCTTTGAATTGAGTTTGCATAAGCAATTTTTGAAAACACAGTACATGTTTGATTTGATGTCCATTCATGACGAGAGAGGGAATTTGAACATAATATAGTCTAAACAGCTTGTTTCTTCTGGAACATACTTATATGTATATAAGATATGTTGTCGACCCCTCAAGCTCATCTAACTACTTTAAGATTTTGGAACCTAAGAAATTGCATGACTGATGATGGCAAACATGCTTTCATTTGATTTCAGTAAGAGACGGGCCAAAATCACAGCAGATGTTGATTTTTGGCGCCTGTTCGCCGAGAAACTTCATTTGACTCAAATATTCATTTGAGCTGCTAGGCTCTTAATTCTTGCCAGATCGTTTTAGAAAACTTTCTACTTTAAGAAGACTCAAGCCAAAAAGGTAAGTATGTGCTTTGAATTGAGTTTGTGTAGCATTTTTTGAAAACGCAGTACATGTTGGATTTGATGTTCATTCGCGACGAGAGAGGGAATTTGAACATAATATAGTCTAAACAGCTTGTTTCTTTTGGAACATACATATATGTATATAAGATATGTTGTCGACCCCTCAAGCTCATCTAACTACTTTAAGATTTTGGAAGCTAAGAAATTGCATGACTGATGATGGCAAACATGCTTTCATTTGATTTCAGTGCGCAGACGGGCCAAAATCACAGCAGATGTTGATTTTTGGCGTCTGTTCGCCGAGAAAACTTCATTTGACTCAAATATTCATTTGAGCTGCTAGGCTCTTAATTCTTGCCAGATCGTTTTAGAAAACTTTCTACTTTAAGAAGACTCCCGAAGCAAGGTAAGTATGTGCTTTGAATTGAGTTTGCATAAGCACTTTTTTGAAAACGCAGTACATGTTTGATTTGATGTTCATTCGCGACGAGAGAGGGAATTTGAACATAATATAGTCTAAACAGCTTGTTTCTTTTGGAACATACCTATATATATATGTATATAAGATATGTTGTCGACCCCTCAAGCTCATCTAACTACTTTAAGATTTTGGAAGCTAAGAAATTGCATGACTGATGATGGCAAACATGCTTTCATTTGATTTCAGTGCGCAGACGGGCCAAAATCACAGCAGATGTTGATTTTTGGCGTCTGTTCGCCGAGAAAACTTCATTTGACTCAAATATTCATTTGAGCTGCTAGGCTCTTAATTCTTGCCAGATCGTTTTAGAAAACTTTCTACTTTAAGAAGACTCCCGAAGCAAGGTAAGTATGTGCTTTGAATTGAGTTTGCATAAGCATTTTTTGAAAACGCAGTACATGTTGGATTTGATGTTCATTCGCGACGAGAGAGGGAATTTGAACATAATATAGTCTAAACAGCTTGTTTTTGGAACATACCTATATATATATGTATATAAGATATGTTGTCGACCCCTCAAGCTCATCTAACTACTTTAAGATTTTGGAACCTAAGAAATTGCATGACTGATGATGGCAAACATGCTTTCATTTGATTTCAGTGCACAGACGGGCCAAAATCACAGCAGATGTTGATTTTACGCCTTTTTCACGAGAAACTTCATTTGACTTAAATATTCATTTGAGCTGCTAGGCTCTTAATTCTTGCCAGATCGTTTTAGAAAACTTTCTACTTTAAGAAGACTCCTAGCAAGGTAAGTATGTGCTTTGAATTGAGTTTGCATAAGCACTTTTTTGAAAACGCAGTACATGTTGGATTTGATGTTCATTCATGACGAGAGGGAATTTGAACATAATATAGCCTAAACAGCTTGTTTCTTTTGGAACATACCATATATGTATATAAGATATGTTGTCGACCCTCAAGCTCATCTAACTACTTTAAGATTTTGGAACCTAAGAATTGCATTACTGATGATGGCAAACATGCTTTCATTTGATTTCAGTGCGCAGACGGGCCAAAATCACAGCAGATGTTGATTTTTGGCGCCTGTTCACGAGAAAACTTCATTTGACTCAAATATTCATTTGAGCTGCTAGGCTCTTAATTCTGCCAGATCGTTTTAGAAAACTTTCTACTTTAAGAAGACTCCTAAGCAAGGTAAGTATGTGCTTTGAATTGAGTTTGCATAAGCACTTTTTGAAAACGCAGTACATGTTGGATTTGATGTTCATTCGCCATTTAGAGAGGGAATTTGAACATAATATAGTCTAAACAGCTTGTTTCTTTTGGAACATACCTATATATATATGTATATAAGATATGTTGTCGACCCTCAAGCTCATCTAACTACTTTAAGATTTTGGAACCTAAGAAATTGCATGACTGATGATGGCAAACATGCTTTCATTTGATTTCAGTGCAGACGGGCCAAAATCACAGCAGATGTTGATTTTGGCCTATTCGCCGAGAAAACTTCATTTGACTCAAATATTCATTTGAGCTGCTAGGCTCTTAATTTTGCCAGATCGTTTTAGAAAACTTTCTACTTTAAGAAGACTCCCAAGCAAGGTAAGTATGTGCTTTGAATTGAGTTTGCATAAGCACTTTTTGAAAACGCAGTACATGTTGGATTTGATGTTCATTCGCATTTGAGAGAGGAATTTGAACATAATATAGTCTAAACAGCTTGTTTCTTTTGGAACATATATGTATATAAGATATGTTGTCGACCCTCAAGCTCATCTAACTACTTTAAGATTTTGGAACCTAAGAAATTGCATGACTGATGATGGCAAACATGCTTTCATTTGATTTCAGTGCAGACGGGCCAAAATCACAGCAGATGTTGATTTTACGCCTGTTCGCCGAGAAAACTTCATTTGACTCAAATATTCATTTGAGCTGCTAGGCTCTTAATTTGCCAGATCGCTTTTAGAAAACTTTCTACTTTAAGAAGACTCTCAAGCAAGGTAAGTATGTGCTTTGAATTGAGTTTGCATAAGCACTTTTTTGAAAACGCAGTACATGTTGGATTTGATGTTCATTCGATTTAGAGAGGAATTTGAACATAATATAGTCCAAACAGCTTGTTTCTTTTGGAACATACCTATATATATATGTATATAAGATATGTTGTCGACCCTCAAGCTCATCTAACTACTTTAAGATTTTGGAACCTAAGAAATTGCATGACTGATGATGGCAAACATGCTTTCATTTGATTTCAGTGAGAGACGGCCAAAATCACAGCAGATGTTGATTTTTACGCCTGTTCGCCGAGAAACTTCATTTGACTCAAATATTCATTTGAGCTGCTAGGCTCTTAATTCTTGCCAGATCGTTTTAGAAAACTTTCTACTTTAAGAAGACTCCTAAGCAAGGTAAGTATGTGCTTTGAATTGAGTTTGCATAAGCACTTTTTGAAAACGCAGTACATGTTGGATTTGATGTTCATTCATGACGAGAGAGGGAATTTGAACATAATATAGTCTAAACAGCTTGTTTCTTTTGGAACATACCTATATATATATGTATATAAGATATGTTGTCGACCCTCAAGCTCATCTAACTACTTTAAGATTTTGGAACCTAAGAAATTGCATTACTGATGATGGCAAACATGCTTTCATTTGATTTCAGTGCGCAGACGGGCCAAAATCACAGCAGATGTTGATTTTGGCGCCTGTTCGCCGAGAAAAACTTCATTTGACTCAAATATTCATTTGAGCTGCTAGGCTCTAATTTTGCCAGATCGTTTTAGAAAACTTTCTACTTTAAGAAGACTCCTCAAGCAAGGTAAGTATGTGCTTTGAATTGAGTTTGCATAAGCACTTTTTGAAAAACGCAGTACATGTTGGATTTGATGTTCATTCATGACGAGAGGAATTTGAACATAATATAGTCTAAACAGCTTGTTTCTTTTGGAACATACCTATATATATATGTATATAAGATATGTTGTCGACACCTCAAGCTCATCTAACTACTTTAAGATTTTGGAACCTAAGAAATTGCATGACTGATGATGGAAAACATGCTTTCATTTGATTTCAGTGCAGACGGGCCAAAATCACAGCAGATGTTGATTTTTGCGCCTGTTCGCCGAGAAAACTTCATTTGACTCAAATATTCATTTGAGCTGCTAGGCTCTTAATTTTGCCAGATCGTTTTAGAAAACTTTCTACTTTAAGAAGACTCCTAAGCAAGGTAAGTATGTGCTTTGAATTGAGTTTGCATAAGCACTTTTTTGAAAACGCAGTACATGTTGGATTTGATGTTCATTCGCGACGAGAGGAATTTGAACATAATATAGTCTAAACAGCTTGTTTTTTTGGAACATATATATATATGTATATAAGATTTGTTGTAGACCACTCAAGCTCATCTAACTACTTTAAGATTTTGGAACCTAAGAAATTGCATGACTGATGATGGCAAACATGCTTTCATTTGATTTCAGTGCGCAGACGGACTAAATCACAGCAGATGTTGATTTTTGCCTGTTCACGAGAAACTTCATTTGACTCAAATATTCATTTGAGCTGCTAGGCTCTTAATTCTTGCCAGATCGTTTTAGAAAACTTTCTACTTTAAGAAGACTCCTAAGCAAGGTAAGTATGTGCTTTGAATTGAGTTTGCATAAGCACTTTTTTGAAAACGCAGTACATGTTGGATTTGATGTTCATTCGCGACGAGAGGGAATTTGAACATAATATAGTCTAAACAGCTTGTTTCTTTTGGAACATATATGTATATAAGATATGTTGTCGACCCCTCAAGCTCATCTAACTACTTTAAGATTTTGGAACCTAAGAAATTGCATGACTGATGATGGCAAACATGCTTTCATTTGATTTCAGTGCGCAGACGGGCCAAAATCACAGCAGATGTTGATTTTGGCGCCTGTTCACGAGAAAACTTCATTTGACTCAAATATTCATTTGAGCTGCTAGGCTCTCAATTCTTGCCAGATCGTTTTAGAAAACTTTCTACTTTAAGAAGACTCCATAAGCAAGGTAAGTATGTGCTTTGAATTGAGTTTGTATAAGCATTTTTTGAAAACGCAGTACATGTTGGATTTGATGTTCATTCGCGACGAGAGAGGGAATTTGAACATAATATAGTCTAAACAGCTTGTTTCTTTTGGAACATACCTATATATATATGTATATAAGATATGTTGTCGACCCTCAAGCTCATCTAACTACTTTAAGATTTTGGAAGCTAAGAAATTGCATGACTGATGATGGCAAACATGCTTTCATTTGATTTCAGTGCGCAGACGGGCCAAAATCACAGCAGATGTTGACTTTTGGTGTTTGTTCGCCGAGAAAACTTCATTTGACTCAAATATTCATTTGAGCTGCTAGGCTCTTAATTCTGCCAGATCGTTTTAGAAAACTTTCTACTTTAAGAAGACTCCCAAAGCAAGGTAAGTATGTGCTTTGAATTGAGTTTGCATAAGCACTTTTTGAAAACGCAGTACATGTTGGATTTGATGTTCATTCATTCGCTAGAGAGGGAATTTGAACATAATATAGTCTAAACAGCTTGTTTCTTTTGGAACATACCATATATGTATATAAGATATGTTGTCGACCCTCAAGCACATCTAACTACTTTAAGATTTTGGAACCTAAGAAATTGCATGACTGATGATGGCAAACATGCTTTCATTTGATTTCAGTAAGAGACGGGCCAAAATCACAGCAGATGTTGATTTTACGTCTGTTCGCCGAGAAAATTTCATTTGACTCAAATATTCATTTGAGCTGCTAGGCTCTTAATTCTTGCCAGATCGTTTTAGAAAACTTTCTACTTTAAGAAGACTCAAGCAAGGTAAGTATGTGCTTTGAATTGAGTTTGCATAAGCACTTTTTGAAAACGCAGTACATGTTGGATTTGATGTTCATTCGCTGAGAGAGGGAATTTGAACATAATATAGTCTAAACAGCTTGTTTTCTTTTGGAACATACCTATATATGTATATAAGATATGTTGTCGACCCTCAAGCTCATCTAACTACTTTAAGATTTTGGAACCTAAGAAATTGCATGACTGATGATGGCAAACATGCTTTCATTTGATTTCAGTAGACGGGCCAAAATCACAGCAGATGTTGATTTTTACGTCTGTTCGCCGAGAAAACTTCATTTGACTCAAATATTCATTTGAGCTGCTAGGCTCTTAATTCTTGCCAGATCGTTTTAGAAAACTTTCTACTTTAAGAAGACTCTCAAGCAAGGTAAGTATGTGCTTTGAATTGAGTTTGCATAAGCACTTTTTTGAAAACGCAGTACATGTTGGATTTGATGTTCATTCGCATTTAGAGAGGAATTTGAACATAATATAGTCTAAACAGCTTGTTTTTTGGAACATACCTATATATATATGTATATAAGATATGTTGTCGACCCTCAAGCTCATCTAACTACTTTAAGATTTTGGAACCTAAGAAATTGCATGACTGATGATGGCAAACATGCTTTCATTTGATTTCAGTGCGCAGACGGCCAAAATCACAGCAGATGTTGATTTTTTGGCGCCTGTTCACGAGAAAACTTCATTTGACTCAAATATTCATTTGAGCTGCTAGGCTCTTAATTCTTGCCAGATCGTTTTAGAAAACTTTCTACTTTAAGAAGACTCCTAAGCAAGGTAAGTATGTGCTTTGAATTGAGTTTGCATAAGCACTTTTTGAAAACGCAGTACATGTTGGATTTGATGTTCATTCGCATTTAGAGAGGGAATTTGAACATAATATAGTCTAAACAGCTTGTTTCTTTTGGAACATATATGTATATAAGATATGTTGTCGACCCTCAAGCTCATCTAACTACTTTAAGATTTTGGAACCTAAGAAATTGCATGACTGATGATGGCAAACATGCTTTCATTTGATTTCAGTAAGAGACGGGCCAAAATCACAGCAGATGTTGACTTTTGGCGCTTTTCACGAGAAACTTCATTTGACTCAAATATTCATTTGAGCTGCTAGGCTCTTAATTCTTGCCAGATCGTTTTAGAAAACTTTCTACTTTAAGAAGACTCCTAAGCAAGGTAAGTATGTGCTTTGAATTGAGTTTGCATAAGCACTTTTTGAAAACGCAGTACATGTTGGATTTGATGTTCATTCATGACGAGAGAGGAATTTGACCATAATATAGTCTAAACAGCTTGTTTCTTGTGAACATACCTATATATGTATATAAGATATGTTGTCGACCCTCAAGCTCATCTAACTACTTTAAGATTTTGGAACCTAAGAAATTGCATGACTGATGATGGCAAACATGCTTTCATTTGATTTCAGTGCGCAGACGGGCCAAAATCACAGCAGATGTTGATTTTGGCGCCTGTTCACGAGAAAACTTCATTTGACTCAAATATTCATTTGAGCTGCTAGGCTCTTAATTCTTGCCAGATCGTTTTAGAAAACTTTCAGCTTTAAGAAGACTCCGGCAAGGTAAGTATGTGCTTTTGAATTGAGTTTGCATAAGCACTTTTTGAAAACGCAGTACATGTTGGATTTGATGTTCATTCGCATTTAGAGAGGGAATTTGAACATAATATAGTCTAAACAGCTTGTTTCTTTTTGGAACATACCTATATATATATGTATATAAGATATGTTGTCGACCCTCAAGCTCATCTAACTACTTTAAGATTTTGGAACCTAAGAAATTGCATGACTGATGATGGCAAACATGCTTTCATTTGATTTCAGTAAGAGACGGGCCAAAATCACAGCAGATGTTGATTTTACGCCTGTTCGCCGAGAAAACTTCATTTGACTCAAATATTCATTTGAGCTGCTAGGCTCTTAATTCTTGCCAGATCGTTTTAGAAAACTTTCTACTTTAAGAAGACTCCCAAGGTAAGTATGTGCTTTGAATTGAGTTTGCATAAGCACTTTTTGAAAACGCAGTACATGTTGGATTTGATGTTCATTCGATGACGAGAGGGAATTTGAACATAATATAGTCTAAACAGCTTGTTTCTTGTGGAACATACCTATATATATATGTATATAAGATATGTTGTCGACCCTCAAGCTCATCTAACTACTTTAAGATTTTTGGAACCTAAGAAATTGCATGACTGATGATGGCAAACATGCTTTCATTTGATTTCAGTGCGCAGACGGGCCAAAATCACAGCAGATGTTGATTTCTGGTGTTTGTTCGCCGAGAAAACTTCATTTGACTCAAATATTCATTTGAGCTGCTAGGCTCTTAATTCTTGCCAGATCGTTTTAGAAAACTTCTACTTTAAGAAGACTCTCAAGCAAGGTAAGTATGTGCTTTGAATTGAGTTTGCATAAGCACTTTTTGAAAACGCAGTACATGTTGGATTTGATGTTCATTCGCACGAGAGAGGGAATTTGAACATAATATAGTCTAAACAGCTTGTTTCTTTTGGAACATACCTATATATATATGTATATAAGATATGTTGTCGACCCCCAAGCTCATCTAACTACTTTAAGATTTTGGAACCTAAGAAATTGCATGACTGATGATGGCAAACATGCTTTCATTTGATTTCAGTGCGCAGACGGGCCAAAATCACAGCAGATGTTGATTTTTGGCCTCTATTCGCCGAGAAAACTTCATTTGACTCAAATATTCATTTGAGCTGCTAGGCTCTTAATTTTGCCAGATCGTTTTAGAAAACTTTCTACTTTAAGAAGACTCCTGCAAGGTAAGTATGTGCTTTGAATTGAGTTTGCATAAGCACTTTTTGAAAACGCAGTACATGTTGGATTTGATGTTCATTCATGACGAGAGAGGAATTTGAACATAATATAGTCTAAACAGCTTGTTTCTTTTGTGGAACATACCTATAATATATGTATATAAGATATGTTGTCGACCCTCAAGCTCATCTAACTACTTTAAGATTTTGGAACCTAAGAAATTGCATGACTGATGATGGCAAACATGCTTTCATTTGATTTCAGTGCAGACGGCCAAAATCACAGCAGATGTTGATTTTTGCGCCTCTTTTCACGAGAAAACTTCATTTGACTCAAATATTCATTTGAGCTGCTAGGCTCTTAATTCTGCCCAGATCGCTTTAGAAAACTTTCACTTTTTAAGAACTCTCAGCAAGGTAAGTAGGTGTGCCAGATCGTTTTAGAAAACTTTCTTACTTAAGAAGACTCCAAAGAAAGGCAGTAAGTTTTGAATTGAGTTTGCATAAGCACTTTTTGAAAACGCAGTACGAGTACATGTTGGATTTGATGTCATTCATTTAGAGAGGGAATTTGAACATAATATAGTCTAAACAGCTTGTTTTTTTTGGAACATACCTATATATATATGTATATAAGATATGTTGTCGACCCTCAAGCTCATCTAACTACTTTAAGATTTTGGAACCTAAGAAATTGCATGACTGATGATGGCAAACATGCTTTCATTTGATTTCAGTGCGCAGACGGGCCAAAATCACAGCAGATGTTGATTTTGGCGTCTGTTCGCCGAGAAAACTTCATTTGACTCAAATATTCATTTGAGCTGCTAGGCTCTTAATTCTTGCCAGATCGTTTTAGAAAACTTTCTACTTTAAGAAGACTCCTCAAGCAAGGTAAGTATGTGCTTTGAATTGAGTTTGCATAAGCACTTTTTGAAAACGCAGTACATGTTGGATTTGATGTTCATTCGCGACGAGAGAGGAATTTGAACATAATATAGTCTAAACAGCTTGTTTTTGGAACATACCTATATATATATGTATATAAGATATGTTGTCGACCCTCAAGCTCATCTAACTACTTTAAGATTTTGGAACCTAAGAAATTGCATGACTGATGATGGCAAACATGCTTTCATTTGATTTCAGTGCGCAGACGGGCCAAAATCACAGCAGATGTTGATTTTGGCGCCTGTTCACGAGAAAAACTTCATTTGACTCAAATATTCATTTGAGCTGCCAGGCTCTTAATTCTTGCCAGATCGTTTTAGAAAACTTTCTACTTTAAGAAGACTCCCTGCAAGGTAAGTATGTGCTTTGAATTGAGTTTGCATAAGCACTTTTTGAAAACGCAGTACATGTTGGATTTGATGTTCATTCGCATTTAGAGAGGGAATTTGAACATAATATAGTCTAAACAGCTTTTTTTTTGGAACATACCTATATATATATGTATATAAGATATGTTGTCGACCCCTCAAGCTCATCTAACTACTTTAAGATTTTGGAACCTAAGAAATTGCATGACTGATGATGGCAAACATGCTTTCATTTGATTTCAGTGCGCAGACGGGCCAAAATCACAGCAGATGTTGATTTTTGGCGTCTGTTCGCCGAGAAAACTTCATTTGACTCAAATATTCATTTGAGCTGCTAGGCTCTTAATTTTGCCAGATCGTTTTAGAAAACTTTCTACTTTAAGAAGACTCCCGAAGCAAGGTAAGTATGTGCTTTGAATTGAGTTTGCATAAGCACTTTTTTGAAAACGCAGTACATGTTGGATTTGATGTTCATTCGCGACGAGAGAGGGAATTTGAACATAATATAGTCTAAACAGCTTGTTTTTTGGAGCATACCTATATATATATGTATATAAGATATGTTGTCGACCCTCAAGCTCATCTAACTACTTTAAGATTTTTGGAACCTAAGAAATTGCATGACTGATGATGGCAAACATGCTTTCATTTGATTTCAGTGCAGACGGGCCAAAATCACAGCAGATGTTGATTTTGGCGCCTGTTCCGAGAAAACTTCATTTGACTCAAATATTCATTTGAGCTGCTAGGCTCTTAATTCTTGCCAGATCGTTTTAGAAAACTTTCTACTTTAAGAAGACTCAAGCAAGGTAAGTATGTGCTTTGAATTGAGTTTGCATAAGCACTTTTTTGAAAACGCAGTACATGTTGGATTTGATGTTCATTCGCGACGAGAGAGGGAATTTGAACATAATATAGTCTAAACAGCTTGTTTCTTTTGGAACATATATGTATATAAGATATGTTGTCGACCCTCAAGCTCATCTAACTACTTTAAGATTTTGGAACCTAAGAAATTGCATGACTGATGATGGCAAACATGCTTTCATTTGATTTCAGTGGCAGAGACGGGCCAAAATCACAGCAGATGTTGATTTTTTGGCCTGTTCGCCGAGAAAACTTCATTTGACTCAAATATTCATTTGAGCTGCTAGGCTCTTAATTCTTGCCAGATCGTTTTAGAAAACTTTCTACTTTAAGAAGACTCCCGAAGCAAGGTAAGTATGTGCTTTGAATTGAGTTTGCATAAGCACTTTTTTGAAAACGCAGTACATGTTGGATTTGATGTTCATTCGTGACAAGAGAGTGAATTTGAACATAATATAGTCTAAACAGCTTGTTTCTTTTGGAGCATATATGTATATAAGATATGTTGTCGACCCCTCGACCTCATCTAACTACTTTAAGATTTTGGAACCTAAGAAATTGCATGACTGATGATGGCAAACATGCTTTCATTTGATTTCAGTGCGCAGACGGGCCAAAATCACAGCAGATGTTGATTTCTGGCGTCTATTCGCCGAAAAAAACTTCATTTGACTCAAATATTCATTTGAGCTGCTAGGCTCTTAATTCTTGCCAGATCGTTTTAGAAAACTTTCTACTTTAAGAAGACTCCCAAGGTAAGTATGTGCTTTGAATTGAGTTTGCATAAGCACTTTTTGAAAACGCAGTACATGTTGGATTTGATGTTCATTCGCCAGAGAGAGGGAATTTGAACATAATATAGTCTAAACAGCTTGTTTCTTTTGGAACATACCTATATATATATGTATATAAGATATGTTGTCGACCCTCAAGCTCATCTAACTACTTTAAGATTTTGGAACCTAAGAAATTGCATGACTGATGATGGCAAACATGCTTTCATTTGATTTCAGTGCAGACGGGCCAAAATCACAGCAGATGTTGATTTTTTGGCGCCTGTTCGCCGAGAAAACTTCATTTGACTCAAATATTCATTTGAGCTGCTAGGCTCTTAATTCTTGCCAGATCGTTTTAGAAAACGTTCTACTTTAAGAAGACTTCCGAAGCAAGGTAAGTATGTGCTTTGAATATAGTTTGCATAAGCACTTTTTTGAAAAACGAAGTACATGTTGGATTTGATGTTCATTCGCGAGAGAGGGAATTTGAACATAATATAGTCTAAACAGCTTGTTTCTTTTGGAACATACCTATATACATATGTATATAAGATATGTTGTCGACCCCTCAAGCTCATCTAACTACTTTAAGATTTTAGAACCTAAGAAATTGCATGACTGATGATGGCAAACACTCTTTCATTTGATTTCAGTGCGCAGACGGGCCAAAATCACAGCAGATGTTGATTTTTGCTCTGTTCGCCGAGAAAACTCCATTTGACTCAAATATTCATTTGAGCTGCTAGGCTCTTAATTCTTGCCAGATCGTTTTAGAAAACTTTCTACTTTAAGAAGACTCCCGAAGCAAGGTAAGTATGTGCTTTGAATTGAGTTTGCATAAGCACTTTTTTGAAAACGCAGTACATGTTGGATTTGATGTTCATTCGCTGATTTAGAGAGGAATTTGAACATAATATAGTCTAAACAGCTTGTTTCTTTTGGAACATATATATGTATATAAGATATGTTATCGACCCTCAAGCTCATCTAACTACTTTTAAGATTTTGGAACCTAAGAAATTGCATGACTGATGATGGCAAACATGCTTTCATTTGATTTCAGTGCAGACGGGCCAAAATCACAACAGATGTTGATTTTTGGCGTCTGTTCACCGAGAAAACTTCATTTGACTCAAATATTCATTTGAGCTGCTAGGCTCTTAATTCTTGCCAGATCGTTTTAGAAAACTTTCTACTTTAAGAAGACTCCCGAAGCAAGGTAAGTATGTGCTTTGAATTGAGTTTGCATAAGCACTTTTTTGAAAACGCAGTACATGTTTGATTTGATGTTCATTCGCGACGAGAGAGGGAATTTGAACATAATATAGTCTAAACAGCTTGTTTCTTTTGGAACATATATGTATATAAGATATGTTGTCGACCCCTCAAGCTCATCTAACTACTTTAAGATTTTGGAAGCTAAGAAATTGCATGACTGATGATGGCAAACATGCTTTCATTTGATTTCAGTGCGCAGACGGGCCAAAATCACAGCAGATGTTGACTTTTGGCGTCTGTTCACCGAGAAAACTTCATTTGACTCAAATATTCATTTGAGCTGCTAGGCTCTTAATTCTTGCCAGATCGTTTTAGAAAACTTTCTACTTTAAGAAGACTCCCGAAGCAAGGTAAGTATGTGCTTTGAATTGAGTTTGCATAAGCACTTTTTTGAAAACGCAGTACATGTTGGATTTGATGTTCATTCGCGACGAGAGAGGGAATTTGAACATAATATAGTCTAAACAGCTTGTTTCTTTTGGAACATACCTATATATATATGTATATAAGATATGTTGTCGACCCCTCAAGCTCATCTAACTACTTTAAGATTTTGGAACCTAAGAAATTGCATGACTGATGATGGCAAACATGCTTTCATTTGATTTCAGTGATCAGACGGGTCAAAATCACAGCAGATGTTGATTTTTGGCGTCTGTTCGCCGAGAAAACTTCATTTGACTCAAATATTCATTTGAGCTGCTAGGCTCTTAATTCTTGCCAGATCGTTTTAGAAAACTTTCTACTTTAAGAAGACTCCCGAAGCAAGGTAAGTATGTGCTTTGAATTGAGTTTGCATAAGCACTTTTGAAAAACGCAGTACATGTTGGATTTGATGTTCATTCATGAGAGAGAGGAATTTGAACATAATATAGTCTAAACAGCTTGTTTCTTTTGGAACATACCTATATATGTATATAAGATATGTTGTCGACCCTCAAGCTCATTTAACTACTTTAAGATTTTGGAACCTAAGAAATTGCATGACTGATGATGGCAAACATGCTTTCATTTGATTTCAGTGCAAGAGACGGGCCAAAATCACAGCAGATGTTGACTTTTGGCGCCTTTCGCGAGAAAACTTCATTTGACTCAAATATTCATTTGAGCTGCTAGGCTCTTAATTCTTGCCAGATCGCTTTTAGAAAACTTTCTACTTTAAGAAGACTCGAAGCAAGGTAAGTATGTGCTTTGAATTGAGTTTGCATAAGCACTTTTTGAAAAGCAGTACATGTTGGATTTGATGTTCATTCGCGACGAGAGAGGAATTTGAACATAATATAGTCTAAACAGCTTGTTTCTTTTGGAACATATATGTATATAAGATATGTTGTCGACCCTCAAGCTCATTTAACTACTTTAAGATTTTGGAACCTAAGAAATTGCATGACTGATGATGGCAAACATGCTTTCATTTGATTTCAGTAAGAGACGGGTCAAAATCACAGCAGATGTTGACTTTTGGCGTCTGTTCACCGAGAAAACTTCATTTGACTCAAATATTCATTTGAGCTGCTAGGCTCTTAATTCTTGCCAGATCGTTTTAGAAAACTTTCTACTTTAAGAAGACTCAAGCAAGGTAAGTATGTGCTTTGAATTGAGTTTGCATAAGCACTTTTTGAAAACGCAGTACATGTTTGATTTGATGTTCATTCCTGCAGAGAGGGAACTTGAACATAATATAGTCTAAACAGCTTGTTTCTTTTGGAACATACCTATATATATATGTATATAAGATATGTTGTCGACCCTCAAGCTCATCTAACTACTTTAAGATTTTGGAACCTAAGAAATTGCATGACTGATGATGGCAAACATGCTTTCATTTGATTTCAGTAAGACGGCCAAAATCACAGCAGATGTTGATTTTTGGCGCCTGTTCGCCGAGAAAACTTCATTTGACTCAAATATTCATTTGAGCTGCTAGGCTCTTAATTCTTGCCAGATCGTTTTAGAAAACTTTCTACTTTAAGAAGACTCCAAGCAAGGTAAGTATGTGCTTTGAATTGAGTTTGCATAAGCACTTTTTGAAAACGCAGTACATGTTGGATTTGATGTTCATTCGCGACGAGAGGGAATTTGAACATAATATAGTCTAAACAGCTTGTTTCTTGTGGAACATACCCATATATATATGTATATAAGATATGTTGTCGACCCTCAAGCTCATCTAACTACTTTTTAAGATTTTGGAACCTAAGAAATTGCATGACTGATGATGGCAAACATGCTTTCATTTGATTTCAGTAAGCAGACGGCCAAAATCACAGTAGATGTTGATTTTGGCATCTGTTCGCCGAGAAAACTTCATTTGACTCAAATATTCATTTGAGCTGCTAGGCTCTTAATTCTTGCCAGATCGCTTTTAGAAAACTTTCTACTTTAAGAAGACTCGAAGCAAGGTA
>NW_024401888.1:5000-15000 GCF_016859285.1 Xiphias gladius
CAACGTTGCTCTCGTGTGTTCAGGTGAAAGACACGGCCGAGTGCCGTCTCCACGAGAAGCAGTTGTACAGTCAGCTCATCAGTGACTGTCTGGTGCTCAATACAAGTTTGAGCAGAGACGTCCTGGCACAGGACCACATCCTTATTCACCTCAAGAAAGAAGAGCAGCTTACCAATGAGACCAGAGAGCTGCTCCAGAAGCAGATCCGCATCCTTCTCGACAAACTGAGGTCAGACCATCCGAGTTCTTTCTGAATCAATCCTGTTGATTTTTCATGTAATAATAACTTCATGTTAATATCATCCACTAAATTTAAAGGGTTTTCCTGAACCGTATGTCCATATTGTGTTAATCTTTTGGGTTTTAATTGTTACAAAACAGACTGAATAAAATAGTAGGGACACCTTAATGCTGAGCTGACATCCAAATTTTTCTTCATCTTCAAACATTCTCAGAGATTTCAAGGCTTCAGTCACTTTGAAGTGCAATTATTACAGAAAACGAGGAATTCAAGCCTCAGTCTGGATTTTTGCTACAGTTTTGTACCAGTCTGGAAACCGTGACCTATATAGAATCTGATTTGGATTTAAAACGTGATCTGAAATCTGCTTCTGTTGCATCTCACCTTGTTTCCTAATCCTCCCTCCAGCTCTCTGAAGGAGGTTCGCACTCAGCTCCTGGCAGATTTTCAGGACAAGGGCCAAGCCATCGAGGTCACCACCAAATGCATCAAACACAGGGTCAACCCCCCGAGCTCCAGGCTCCCTGCCGCTCAATACAAGCCCGACCTCGTCAGCTATGACAAGTGGCTGTCCCACTGCAGGGAGCTGAGGCTGATGGCTGGTAACCTGATTAAAGACTCTTCTACCTTCAGGGGAAACCTGCGGTTCACCCTGGCTAATGTAAGACAACACTGCCACTACCTAAATTCTAAAGCTCACTTGAACACCAGCTTTTAGGGAAAGAGAGCTACGAACATTTTTATGTAAAGCTTCTGTCAGTGTGAGAATGTGCATCCTTCTTTATCTCCAAATGAATGTGTGAACCCTAAAATCTGGGTTCCAGGCTTCATTCAGCTAAGTAACAGGAGAGGGGAGATTACACTTAGACTGAAGTTACGCCATAAAGGATAATTTTGCTATTTTAACCCTTGTTTTTTCTTTCCATTCTGATCGACATTTTGTCAGTTCTTCATCATATAGCCAGAGTAATATTTTTAGTTGGTCCAGAAATATGAACTATGCATGCTTGTCTCTCATCTCCTTGCCGGTGTGTGTGACGATGCAGATGAAAATTGCCCAAGAGCGCCAGCGCCGCAGCACCACTGACTCACTGAGGAGAGAGATCAACGAGCTGAGCAAGGTCCAGAATAAAATGATGTGGGAGAGGAAGCAGGTCAGTCAAGTGAATTTTAGTCACAATTCACACAGCCTACCATCCACGGGTTGATTCTACTCCACTTTATGAGATGGTTACTCATTATTTTATGGCTTTCTTTAATCTCCAGATGAAGGATGAGATTTCTGATCTGACCAAGGACATTCAGAAATTGATGGGTCAGATATGGAACTGTGACTCCAAGCTGCATCAGGCCACCCAACGCCTGGACATCCTCAACCAGAGACCTGGACGTGAGCACTGCCTGGACCAGGTAAGTGGCTCACTCAACAGCTGAGATATGATACGGTTGCAGTCAGAAACACAGAAATGAAATAGCCTTTCAGATCTTAGTTGTTGTCACTGTGGAAACGTGGCGGCTTTAACCTTCTTTTTTTCTGTTCCTCCTCCAGCCCTACATCAGCCTCACACTGGAGAAACATGACCTGGCAAAGATGGTGGCTGGACTTAACCCAGTACTGAAGCGCTCCCAGTAAGTCTGTCTAGCAGTAGCTATAGCCCGTCACCTAATGTCTTACTTTTAAATATTTTGACCCTCTTCCGTAAGATATCCTGAATGTATCCATTTTCATGTTAACCCTCAATTCTAGGCGGGACTTGAAGGTTGCACGCAGGCGTCTGAAGGTTCTGGAGGACAAACTGATCACAAATGCTCATAACCTGAACGTGGAGCAGAAGTGCCAGAACCTGCACCAAAGTTTCCTGCCTGCGCCGACACCACCGTGGTCCTGGCCAAAAGGCCACGGGCCGCCCAGCCCTCGAGCCTACTTACAGTAGAGCCTGGCGGAGTGCATTAGCACTCTGCTGCACCCCTGTGGTCTCTTCCGTGCAGTGTTGTAAAATGTAATAAAAAGTCTCAAAGCAAAAATGATATTGGCTAGTTGAGAATCTGTAGGTACCCATCTTTGTTTTCTGCTGGGGATCGAGGCCCCTGTGATTTTGAGTGATAATGTGTTTTTGTTGCATTTTTCCCAAAGAAGAACTTGGTGAGTTTGGCCCAGAAACCAAATCATCTAAAAGTTCATTCAGGGGGTTGATGCAAGAAACTGTCTCGTGGTTATTTATTTAGGATTTTTAAAAGTCACATTACCAAAAAGCAGCTGACACACAGTGAATGTGGGGTCTCCTGGGCAGTTGGCTGCTTCCCCCTGTTGTTTACAGTATTTTTAGCCTGAAAATATTTAAATTTGAAGACTTTCAGGAAAACCCCAAGTGAATAAATGGTTTAGTACTTCACCGCCACCACTTCACTCCCGGACTGGCAGTGTGAGATGCTTTGAATCAGCATTTAGACTTTAATGTCGGGAGATTAAAATCTACAGACAATAAAACTGAAGAGTAAACTGAAATAATAAAATATCAACAACAAAAAAATTAAAAGAATAGAATTTCTGCTGGTGTTTGGGAATGGGTGGCTGAGAGGTTATGGTCTGAGTTTTTAAAGTCCCCTCGGCGACCTGAGAAGAGTCTGCAAGCACACCTGGCGAAGTGTATCAGCGCCGCATCCGAGGTGTGGGGATACCCAATGTAAAGTGCCAAAAGCTTATAGTGGATTTTAGGACACGCGATAATAATCATCCTATGACGTAATACATATATACATCGGGCATGAGAGGTTTACGGGCACTCGCCTCAGAGACGATGAAAACAGGTGACAAGTAGAAGGTAGCGCAAGTATGGTAGACAACAGACTGTGATGAGATCCAGGAAGTGGGCAGGGGCGAATTGATTTACAGCTTGAGGGGAGATGGGACAACGAGCAGGAGGAGGAGGAACAGCCTGACCCGAGAGTAGAAGAGAATGTAGCAGGATTGGATGACCTTGGCATAGCTTTCGGACTGGCAGATAACATAGGCAGAAAACCAACCCTAAGATCAGACACGCACAAGAAAGCTATTCAAGGGCATCACCAATTCCCACTGATAACGTCAGGGGGAGGGATGAGATACAAGCCGTTTGGTATAGGGGATGTGCAGGCGATAGTGGATAAACTGCCCCCGGTGGCTGAGGGAGGGAATTTGTGGCTGAACCAATTAGACCGTTTAACTGCGGGACAAAGACTGGCCTTGGGCGACTTTAGGGCAGTGGTAGTGCGCTGCCTAACGAGGGGTGGCGTCATGGATCTCGAGAGAGAAGTCGGCACCAGTAGGATTGGAGATGACATACCACTGACGCGTGTGATTACAGACATAGGGCGGGCTATGAGAGAAAAATATCCACTTCCCAGCGCAGCAATAATGCCCAAAATGAAATGGGATCCCAAACAGAACCCCGTGAGTACATAGATCAGGAAAAGACACATGGCTTAAATATACTGGCCAACATCCAGGAAAAGCAGGGACACAGAGAGGAGTGGTTCAGACAGGCAGTATTAGAAGGTGTCCCTGAAGAAGTCAAAACAGCTATGATAAGCAACCCTGATCTGCCTGGGAGTGATTCACATGTGTGGGAGCGCCATCTCATGCACCACTTATCTCGAGCACAAGACACATGCGAGAAGGAACAAGATAACATTAAAGAATTGCAGACACAGCTGCTCAAACTGCAACATACTGAAGCTAGACAGAAAACACAAGAGAAGAATAGGAAGAAAGGAGAGCCCATAAAAATAATGATGACAGCTGAACAAAATCAGAACCCCGACCTGTACCCCGTTCCGCCTTGGGTGCCACCACCATTGCAGCAGCAGAGGGGCTATAGTGGGGGGAGCATGAGAGGACGGGGCGGACGAAGGGGAGGCGTAAGGGGTGGACCTGCTCAGCCGGGGGGAGGCCGTTGCTACTACTGTGAAGAAATAGGACATTGTGTCCGCGATTTCCCACCTGAGAAAAGGAGGAGGCAGGGGAGGTCCAGCTGGAGGAAGAGGTGGGCGGTCCAGAGGCAGGGGATGGGCATCATATGGGCCGCCTACCGAGGCAGAGCCATATAGAACCAACATGCCGGCCGTCCACTGGGAGCCACCTGAAGAGTGGGATCCTCAGTACCAGTGACACGCCCCACAGAGAGACTCTGGCAGCACTACCACGGCAGATCCAATGCTGTCAGTACAAGTCGAAGAGCAGACTCTGCCATTTTTGGTTGACACGGGAGCCACCGTCTCTACCATGAAGGCGGTGCCTCCTGCTTCCTTTTCGGATTAATCCATCACACTAATGGGGTTCTCTGGGGAATAGCAGACTCTGCCGATAACCAAGCCACTACGAACGCAGTTGGGGAAACAATCTCTGACACATCCTTTTGTGCACTCACCCGCCGCCCCCCTGAATTTATTGGGAAGAGATCTGTTGGTGAAATTAGGGGCGTCGATAATGTGCAGTGCGGATGGTTTGGTGGTCACTCTACCGGATGGAACGAAACTGCCATGTTTGGGGCAAGCCACCTCAGGTCAGTACCTCCTACAGCCTGTACACGAACAGTACGCTGACATCTACTGGGGCCTGTTACAGCCGGACACGGTTGAGCGACGAGGTATCCTCTGGGCATACATGCTGTGGAAACCCTGGATCGCCCTCCTGGAGCCCTATATCTCCCCTCCTGATCCCCCTCACGTCACCCTCTTTTACGACAGGCTGCCGACAGATTGGTATCAGGACCAATTCCAGGAACAACTGGATGGTCATGAATGGACGATTGAATCACAAAATATTTATGTGGCACCCCAGGGCGTGGCGGCAGCGGTCCTATTGACTCCCGAACAGGCTGCATGGTACAGGATGGGGGATGAAGCGTCCCCACATGTCTCATTAGCTCTACACCCCGCACATCAGGCCAAAGAACTAGGGGGTATAGTAAAAAGGGCACAGGAACAGGCGGATTGGGTACAAACAACCATCCCACAGGTACACTACTCTCCCGCTTCACGTACGTATCGCATAAATATCAATGCCACCGACACAGCAACCATGGAACACACACATATCACACGTCAACATGGTAGGGAGAAAACAGATCATCACCTGGCAGCACACATGATTGAGTCACTCCCTCAACGATTATGGGCTCAGAGCCCTACTGATGTAGGTCGCGTAGAATGTGAGCCCATCAGGTTTAGCGTACAACCAGGACCGCCACTGTGGATCAGACAATATCCGCATAAACCTCAAGCAGAAGCGGGCATATCAGAAACTATCGACGGCCTGCTACAAGGAGGTGTGTTAGAACCCTCCTCATCGTACTGGAACACGCCCATCTTACCGGTAGAAAAGAAAGACACAGGGAAATATCGCATGGCACATGATCTCCGTGCCATTAACAAAATTTTGATCACCCCCACGGTTCCGGTCCCTAATCCATATGTAGCATTGGCTAATCTGGATCCCTCTCATAGTTGGTTCACATGCATCGATTTGGCCAATGCATTTTTCTGCCTTCCATTGGCGGAGGAATGTAGAGACATTTTCTCATTCTCATATCAGGGACAGCAACTGAGCCTGACCATACACTACCATTCCATTTAGATGTCACTGGAACAGAACAGTGCACGAATGGCATTCTGTTCCAGAGAAAAGGGGGTGAAAGGGTGATACTAATGTACGTAAGTGTAATGCTAGATAACATGGAAAAACGACACCCACGGTGCACCCAACACGCGGCAGGTGTAGCGGCTAATACAAAAAACTGCACACATAGTCATGGGACATCAACTACATATATTGACAACACACAGCGTGGTAGCATACGTCAATTCACAAGCATTCACCCTCACCACATTACGACAAAGACGATTAAGCAAAATCTTAGAAGCACCAAACATTTCCTTCACACATGAAGGGATCAACATGGCAGAACAAATGGGCGTAGGGGAACCACATGAGTGTGCAGACAGAATATACCAGGAAGAGAAAGTGCGTCCAGACCTACAGGCAGAACCAATAGCGGAAGCTAGAAACCTGTACACGGATGGCTGCTGCTTCAGACATGAGCAGGAAGGCCTTACAGCAGCCTATGCAGTGGTTGAAGACAAGCAGGGAGAAATGGTGATCCTAAAGGCAGAAAAACTGGAAGGACAGCAGTCAGCACAGCAGGC
The DNA here is from genome assembly GCF_016859285.1 of Xiphias gladius. Lineage (NCBI taxonomy): Eukaryota > Metazoa > Chordata > Actinopteri > Istiophoriformes > Xiphiidae > Xiphias > Xiphias gladius. The sequence continues at coordinate 11,425 of NW_024401888.1, forward strand.
GGAAGTGAAAGCAGTAGGGGAAGCCCTCAAACTCGGACAGGGACAGAAAATTAACATTTTCACAGATTCAGCCTATGCAGCTGGAGCAGTTCATGTGGAATTAGGACAGTGGATGAGGATCGGATTTCTAACAGCCACTAACAAACCTATTAAACATGAAACAGAGATGAAGGAACTAGCTGAAGCACTCCTGCTCCCAGAAAAGGTAGCCGTAGTTAAATGCAAAGGGCATGACAAAGGTGACACACCCAGGGTCAGAGGAAACAATGCAGCTGACCAAGCAGCTAAACAGGCAGCTGGGTATGAAGGGAGAGTCCTTATGATATGTGCAGAGGCAGAGTCTACGCCCGATATGACAAAAGTAATCCTTTTGCAAGCTGAAGCGTCTCCACAGGAAAAAACGTTGTGGAGGGCCAGAGGAGCCACAGAGACGGATGGTCTCTGGAGGGGGCCAGATGGGCGTCCCATCATCCCTCCAGGTTTGCGACAAACAGCAATAGAGGAGGCGCATGGAGTAGGCCATGTAGGAGTGGCACAAATTATGAGGAACTTGGGAAATTGGTGGCATCCATTCCTCAAAAGACATGATAAAACACGCAGTGCAAACGTGTGAAGTGTGCATGCAATACAACACCAGACCCACCATCAAACCACATCCTGGGAAATATCCTCTAGAGGCTAAAGTAGGAAAGGAGATCATTATAGATTATATAGACATGATCACTTCGGTAAGGGGGTATAGGTATGTTTTGATGTGTGTAGATGCATACACGGGGTGGCCAGAAGCCTGGCCCACCAAGAAAGAAGACAGTCAGTCAGTGGTCAAGTTTCTGATTAATCAGTACATTCCCAGACATGGTTTTCCTGAAAAGATCAGGTCAGATAATGGTACTCATTTCAAAAACCAGGATCTACAACGGGTGGAAACAATGCTGGGTGTGAGACATGCATTTGGGACTGTGTATCACCCACAGTCACAAGGAAAAGTAGAGAGGATGAACCAAACGCTAAAAAAAAATTGGCTAAAATCTGTGCACAGACCAAAATGAATTGGCTGGACGCATTACCCCTGGCACTAATGTCAATCAGAAGTTCAATAAACCAAGGTACCGGATATACTCCGCATGAGCTCCACACCGGGAGAGTATTCCCTGGTCCCCAGGCCGCTTTTTCAGGCGCGTTACATGATGATCAGCGATTAACCCATAAAGCTTATTTCCATGAACTACAGGGTCTCGTTGCAGCTTTCGCGAAGCAGGTAACCAACGGGAAAGAAGGGAAGGCCACCCAAACGTCCCCAGATGTGGCTTGGGTTCTGCTGAGGGTCTTCAAGCGAAAGTGGGCGGAGCCAAGGTGGACAGGTCCTCATCAGGTGGTCGAGAGAACCTCCCACGCGGTGAGGCTAAAGGGCAAAGGTGACACCTGGTTCCACTGGAATCAGTTCGCAGCAGTAGAGGAACCACAGAGGTCGGTGGCGGAAGTCCATCGGTCTCTACAAGCCGAGAGCACTGGGCTGGCTAGCTCAGAACCTAAGATCACCACTAACGGGGCAGAATAATCCCCTGGTGACAAAATCGATAACAGGGTAGTCCACCCCTGTTACCGAAGCAAGAAGACATCGAAAGGAGGAAAGGGAAACAGCGCTCCCTTCCTGCATGTAGCAAAACCGCGCTACCCACGCAAGAATTAAAAGCTAGAAAAATTGATTCAATGTCGCCGGCTCAGCTTAGCATTTGTATTTTCTGTTGGATAATTGTACTCATGGTGTTTGGCTGGGGCTTAAGTAGATTGCTATTGACAGGGCACACCCGCTTATAAGTACATATAGAAAAAACAGGGGGACGACATTAACAGTGTGTGCCGTAGATGCCTGTCAATAATACTAAGTACTGGGAGTTGGGGCTTTGACACAAAGGGTTGGCCGCCTGGAAAACCAAGGAAGATAACAGTGTAAATAATAAAGGCTTTAAGCTTGGCACATATATTCCGGCGTACGCATAAAGGTATTAAGTGTCGTGCTATTTCCCCGGCGGTAGGCTAGGATGCGTTTATACGGCAATCCCCGGCTATTGGCATGGCTGACAGCCCTGTCAGTTAGATTGATTGACACTGCGATTCAGGGAAGAACGCAGGCCATGATGCCACCGCTCCTGCCCTTAGAGGAGCACATAGAAGTAACCGACAACAAAGTTAGGCTTAGGGTCGTGGGTGACTTTTGAGTGATCTCTTTGCAGCGATCAAAAGGGGGAATTGTGGGGATACCCAATGTAAAGTGCCAAAAGCTTATAGTGGATTGTAGGACACGCGATAATAATCATCCTATGACGTAATACATATATACATCGGGCATGAGAGGTTTACGGGCACTCGTCTCAGAGACGATGAAAACAGGTGACAAGTAGAAGGTAGCGCAAGTATGGTAGACAACAGACTGTGATGAGATCCAGGAAGTGGGCAGGGGGAGGATCCAGCGAAGACAGTACTTAAGACACCACTAAAAGATAACGAGTCAGATCTCTCTTGTTACCACTTTGAATGCATATGCTCTATGCTGTAACGGAGGGATCTCCGCACTTTGCAAACTGCGTAATAAAACTGAGTGCACTGTCTACAGTCGTCTCTCTCTGTGTGTTCCTTGCTGCATCTGCGTTCACGGGGAGTGGAAATAGTTACCACTCAACACTGGTAACCTGATTAAAGACTCTTCTACCTTCAGGGGAAACCTGCGGTTCACCCTGGCTAATGTAAGACAACACTGCCACTACCTAAATTCTAAAGCTCACTTGAACACCAGCTTTTAGGGAAAGAGAGCTACGAACATTTTTATGTAAAGCTTCTGTCAGTATGAGAATGTGCATTCTTCTTTATCTCCAAATGAATGTGTGAACCCTAAAATCTGGGTTCCAGGCTTCATTCAGCTAAGTAACAGGAGAGGGGAGATTACACTTAGACTGAAGTTACGCCATAAAGGATAATTTTGCTATTTTAACCCTTGTTTTTTCTTTCCATTCTGATCGACATTTTGTCAGTTCTTCATCATATAGCCAGAGTAATATTTTTAGTTGGTCCAGAAATATGAACTATGCATGCTTGTCTCTCATCTCCTTGCCGGTGTGTGTGACGATGCAGATGAAAATTGCCCAAGAGCGCCAGCGCCAGCACCACTGACTCACTGAGGAGAGAGATCAACGAGCTGAGCAAGGTCCAGAATAAAATGATGTGGGAGAGGAAGCAGGTCAGTCAAGTGAATTTTAGTCACAATTCACACAGCCTACCATCCACGGGTTGATTCTACTCCACTTTATGAGATGGTTACTCATTATTTTATGGCTTTCTTTAATCTCCAGATGAAGGATGAGATTTCTGATCTGACCAAGGACATTCAGAAATTGATGGGTCAGATATGGAACTGTGACTCCAAGCTGCATCAGGCCACCCAACGCCTGGACATCCTCAACCAGAGACCTGGACGTGAGCACTGCCTGGACCAGGTAAGTGGCTCACTCAACAGCTGAGATATGATACGGTTGCAGTCAGAAACACAGAAATGAAATAGCCTTTCAGATCTTAGTTGTT
>NW_024401888.1:20000-50000 GCF_016859285.1 Xiphias gladius
CGAGGCAATCGCCTGCACCCTGGGCGAAGGTGTTTCACGGGTAAGAAATACCAGCCCATCCTTGCACCATGTTCTTTATATTTTATATCAATAATCTGACTTTTTGAAACCAGAATAAGTCCTTTGCAAAGCCAGCGATGTTGGATGCATCTATTTGGAGAAAATACATTTTATAGGCAAAGTCGCTTGTGCAGTTATTATTAATTTCATTATTATAAGTGTAATCATTTCTGAATGTTTTTTTTTTTTTTTTTTTCCTGTAGATCCCCGCGGCCCCACGTTGCACGATGAGGCATCTCAGCTCTCGGCATACAGAGGTCAGCCAGTGGCAGGCCCGGATATATGAGAGCATTTGGCAAGTGGAACAGGAGATCACTGCTTTGAAGCTGGTACGTACATATATACTGTACATCTAAATACCTAGAAGCTACTCATGTGCAAAGGAGGAAAGAGAACGCCGTTAGAGAGGGAAAGAGTGGCTGTACACTCAGTTCAGTAGCTCTCTTTTATTTGAGAAAAACTTAAATCTCGTCTTCAACGTTGCTCTCGTGTGTTCAGGTGAAAGACACGGCCGAGTGCCGCTCCACGAGAAGCAGTTGTACAGTCAGCTCATCAGTGACTGTCTGGTGCTCAATACAAGTTTGAGCAGAGACGTCCTGGCACAGGACCACATCCTTATTCACCTCAAGAAAGAAGAGCAGCTTACCAATGAGACCAGAGAGCTGCTCCAGAAGCAGATCCGCATCCTTCTCGACAAACTGAGGTCAGACCATCCGAGTTCTTTCTGAATCAATCCTGTTGATTTTTCATGTAATAATAACTTCATGTTAATATCATCCACTAAATTTAAAGGGTTTTCCTGAACCGTTTGTCCATATTATGTTAATCTTTTGGGTTTTAATTGTTACAAAACAGACTGAATAAAATAGTAGGGACACCTTAATGCTGAGCTGACATCCAAATTTTTCTTCATCTTCAAACATTCTCAGAGATTTCAAGGCTTCAGTCACTTTGAAGTGCAATTATTACAGAAAACGAGGAATTCAAGCCTCAGTCTGGATTTTTGCTACAGTTTTGTACCAGTCTGGAAACCGTGACCTATATAGAATCTGATTTGGATTTAAAACGTGATCTGAAATCTGCTTCTGTTGCATCTCACCTTGTTTCCTAATCCTCCCTCCAGCTCTCTGAAGGAGGTTCGCACTCAGCTCCTGGCAGATTTTCAGGACAAGGGCCAAGCCATCGAGGTCACCACCAAATGCATCAAACACAGGGTCAACCCCCCGAGCTCCAGGCTCCCTGCCGCTCAATACAAGCCCGACCTCGTCAGCTATGACAAGTGGCTGTCCCACTGCAGGGAGCTGAGGCTGATGGCTGGTAACCTGATTAAAGACTCTTCTACCTTCAGGGGAAACCTGCGGTTCACCCTGGCTAATGTAAGACAACACTGCCACTACCTAAATTCTAAGGCTCACTTGAACACCAGCTTTTAGGGAAAGAGAGCTACGAACATTTTTATGTAAAGCTTCTGTCAGTGTGAGAATGTGCATTCTTCTTGATCTCCAAATGAATGTGTGAACCCTAAAATCTGGGTTCCAGGCTTCATTCAGCTAAGTAACAGGAGAGGGGAGATTACACTTAGACTGAAGTTACGCCATAAAGGATAATTTTGCTATTTTAACCCTTGTTTTTTCTTTCCATTCTGATCGACATTTTGTCAGTTCTTCATCATATAGCCAGAGTAATATTTTTAGTTGGTCCAGAAATATGAACTATGCATGCTTGTCTCTCATCTCCTTGCCGGTGTGTGTGACGATGCAGATGAAAATTGCCCAAGAGCCAGCGCCGCAGCACCACTGACTCACTGAGGAGAGAGATCAACGAGCTGAGCAAGGTCCAGAATAAAATGATGTGGGAGAGGAAGCAGGTCAGTCAAGTGAATTTTAGTCACAATTCACACAGCCTACCATCCACGGGTTGATTCTACTCCACTTTATGAGATGGTTACTCATTATTTTATGGCTTTCTTTAATCTCCAGATGAAGGATGAGATTTCTGATCTGACCAAGGACATTCAGAAATTGATGGGTCAGATATGGAACTGTGACTCCAAGCTGCATCAGGCCACCCAACGCCTGGACATCCTCAACCAGAGACCTGGACGTGAGCACTGCCTGACCAGGTAAGTGGCTCACTCAACAGCTGAGATATGATACGGTTACAGTCAGAAACACAGAAATGAAATAGCCTTTCAGATCTTAGTTGTTGTCACTGTGGAAACGTGGCGGCTTTAACCTCTTTTTTTCTGTTCCTCCTCCAGCCCTACATCAGCCTCACACTGGAGAAACATGACCTGGCAAAGATGGTGGCTGGACTTAACCCAGTACTGAAGCGCTCCCAGTAAGTCTGTCTAGCAGTAGCTATAGCCCGTCACCTAATGTCTTACTTTTAAATATTTTGACCCTCTTCCGTAAGATATCCTGAATGTATCCATTTTCATGTTAACCCTCAATTCTAGGCGGACTTGAAGGTTGCACGCAGGCGTCTGAAGGTTCTGGAGGACAAACTGATCACAAATGCTCATAACCTGAACGTGGAGCAGAAGTGCCAGAACCTGCACCAAAGTTTCCTGCCTGCGCCGACACCACCGTGGTCCTGGCCAACAAGGCCACGGGCCGCCCAGCCTCGAGCCTACTTACAGTAGAGCCTGGCGGAGTGCATTAGCACTCTGCTGCACCCCTGTGGTCTCTTCCGTGCAGTGTTGTAAAATGTAATAAAAAGTCTCAAAGCAAAAATGATATTGGCTAGTTGAGAATCTGTAGGTACCCATCTTTGTTTTCTGCTGGGGATCGAGGCCCCTGTGATTTTGAGTGATAATGTGTTTTTGTTGCATTTTCCCAAAGAAGAACTTGGTGAGTTTGGCCCAGAAACCAAATCATCTAAAAGTTCATTCAGGGGGTTGATGCAAGAAACTGTCTCGTGGTTATTTATTTAGGATTTTTAAAAGTCACATTACCAAAAAGCAGCTGACACACAGTGAATGTGGGGTCTCCTGGGCAGTTGGCTGCTTCCCCCTGTTGTTTACAGTATTTTTAGCCTCCAAATATTTAAATTTGAAGACTTTCAGGAAAAACCCCAAGTGAATAAATGGTTTAGTACTTCACCGACACCACTTCACTCCCGGACCGGGCAGTGTGAGATGCTTTGAATCAGCATTTAGACTTTAATGTCGGAAGATTAAAATCTACAGACAATAAAACTGAAGAGTAAACTGAAATAATAAAATATCAAAAAAAAAAAAAAATTAAAAGAATAGAACTTCTGCTGGTGTTTGGGAATGGGTGGCTGAGAGGTTGCGGGTCTGAGTTTTTAAAGTCCCCTCTCGGCGACCTGAGAAGAGTCTGCAAGCACACCTGGCGAAGTGTATCAGCGCCGCATCCGAGGTGTGGGGATACCCAATGTAAAGTGCCAAAAGCTTATAGTGGATTTTAGGACACGCGATAATAATCATCCTATGACGTAATACATATATACATCGGGCATGAGAGGTTTACGGGCACTCGTCTCAGAGACGATGAAAACAGGTGACAAGTAGAAGGTAGCGCAAGTATGGTAGACAACAGACTGTGATGAGATCCAGGAAGTGGGCAGGGGGCGCGAATTGATTTACAGCTTGAGGGGAGATGGGACAACGAGCAGGAGGAGGAGGAACAGCCTGACCCGAGAGTAGAAGAGAATGTAGCAGGATTGGATGACCTTGGCATAGCTTTCGGACTGGCAGATAACATAGGCAGAAAACCAACCCTAAGATCAGACACGCACAAGAAAGCTATTCAAGGGCATCACCAATTCCCACTGATAACGTCAGGGGGAGGGATGAGATACAAGCCGTTTGGTATAGGGGATGCGGGCGATAGTGGATAAACTGCCCCGGTGGCTGAGGGAGGAATTTGTGGCTGAACCAATTAGACCGTTTAACTGCGGGACAAAGACTGGCCTTGGGCGACTTTAGGGCAGTGGTAGCGCGCTGCCTAACGAGGGGTGGCGTCATGGATCTCGAGAGAGAAGTCGGCACCAGTAGGATTGGAGATGACATACCACTGACGCGTGATTACAGACATAGGGCGGGCTATGAGAGAAAAATATCCACTTCCCAGCGCAGCAATAATGCCCAAAATGAAATGGGATCCCAAACAGAACCCCCGTGAGTACATAGATCAGGAAAAGACACATGGCTTAAATATACTGGCCAACATCCAGGAAAAGCAGGGACACAGAGAGGAGTGGTTCAGACAGGCAGTATTAGAAGGTGTCCCTGAAGAAGTCAAAACAGCTATGATAAGCAACCCTGATCTGCCTGGGAGTGATTCACATGTGTGGGAGCGCCATCTCATGCACCACTTATCTCGAGCACAAGACACATGCGAGAAGGAACAAGATAACATTAAAGAATTGCAGACACAGCTGCTCAAACTGCAACACACTGAAGCTAGACAGAAAACACAAGAGAAGAATAGGAAGAAAGGAGAGCCCATAAAAATAATGATGACAGCTGAACAAAATCAGAACCCCGACCTGTACCCCGTTCCGCCTTGGGTGCCACCACCATTGCAGCAGCAGAGGGGCTATAGTGGGGGGAGCATGAGAGGACGGGGCGGACGAAGGGGAGGCGTAAGGGGTGGACCTGCTCAGCCGGGGGGAGGCCGTTGCTACTACTGTGAAGAAATAGGACATTGGGTCCGCGATTGCCCCCACCTGAGAAAAGGAGGAGGCAGGGGAGGTCCAGCTGGAGGAAGAGGTGGGCGGTCCAGAGGCAGGGGATGGGCATCATATGGGCCGCCTACCGAGGCAGAGCCATATAGAACCAACATGCCGGCCGTCCACTGGGAGCCACCTGAAGAGTGGGATCCTCAGTACCAGTGACACGCCCCACAGAGAGACTCTGGCAGCACTACCACGGCAGATCCAATGCTGTCAGTACAAGTCGAAGAGCAGACTCTGCCATTTTTGGTTGACACGGGAGCCACCGTCTCTACCATGAAGGCGGTGCCTCCTCCTTCCTTTTCGGATTAATCCATCACACTAATGGGGTTCTCTGGGGAATAGCAGACTCTGCCGATAACCAAGCCACTACGAACGCAGTTGGGGAAACAATCTCTGACACATCCTTTTGTGCACTCACCCGCCGCCCCCCTGAATTTATTGGGAAGAGATCTGTTGGTGAAATTAGGGGCGTCGATAATGTGCAGTGCGGATGGTTTGGTGGTCACTCTACCGGATGGAACGAAACTGCCATGTTTGGGGCAAGCCACCTCAGGTCAGTACCTCCTACAGCCTGTACACCGAACAGTACGCTGACATCTACTGGGGCCTGTTACAGCCGGACACGGTTGAGCGACGAGGTATCCTCTGGGCATACATGCTGTGGAAACCCTGGATCGCCCTCCTGGAGCCCTATATCTCCCCTCCTGATCCCCCTCACGTCACCCTCTTTTACGACAGGCTGCCGACAGATTGGTATCAGGACCAATTCCAGGAACAACTGGATGGTCATGAATGGACGATTGAATCACAAAATATTTATGTGGCACCCCAGGGCGTGGCGGCAGCGGTCAAATTGACTCCCGAACAGGCTGCATGGTACAGGATGGGGGATGAAGCGTCCCCACATGTCTCATTAGCTCTACACCCCGCACATCAGGCCAAAGAACTAGGGGGTATAGTAAAAAGGGCACAGGAACAGGCGGATTGGGTACAAACAACCATCCCACAGGTACACTACTCTCCCGCTTCACGACGACGCATAAATATCAATGCCACCGACACAGCAACCATGGAACACACACATATCACACGTCAACATGGTAGGGAGAAAACAGATCATCACCTGGCAGCACACATGATTGAGTCACTCCCTCAACGATTATGGGCTCAGAGCCCTACTGATGTAGTATGGGCTGGGCACTGGAGAGCACTGGGCTGGCTAGCTCAGAACCTAAGATCACCACTAACGGGGCAGAATAATCCCCTGGTGACAAAATCGGTAACAGGGTAGTCCACCCCTGTTACCGAAGCAAGAAGACATCGAAAGGAGGAAAGGGAAACAGCGCTCCCTTCCTGCATGTAGCAAAACCGCGCTACCCACGCAAGAATTAAAAGCTAGAAAAATTGATTCAATGTCGCCGGCTCAGCTTAGCATTTGTATTTTCTGTTGGATAATTGTACTCATGGTGTTTGGCTGGGGCTTAAGTAGATTGCTATTGACAGGGCACACCCGCTTATAAGTACATATAGAAAAAACAGGGGGACGACATTAACAGTGTGTGCCGTAGATGCCTGTCAATAATACTAAGTACTGGGAGTTGGGGCTTTGACACAAAGGGTTGGCCGCCTGGAAAACCAAGGAAGATAACAGTGTAAATAATAAAGGCTTTCGCTTGCTTGGCACATATATTCCGGCGTACGCATAAAGGTATTAAGTGTCGTGCTATTTCCCCGGCGGTAGGCTAGGATGCGTTTATACGGCAATCCCCGGCTATTGGCATGGCTGACAGCCCTGTCAGTTAGATTGATTGACACTGCGATTCAGGGAAGAACGCAGGCCATGATGCCACCGCTCCTGCCCTTAGAGGAGCACATAGAAGTAACCGACAACAAAGTTAGGCTTAGGGTTGTGGGTGACTTTTGAGTGATCTCTTTGCAGCGATCAAAAGGGGGAATTGTGGGGATACCCAATGTAAAGTGCCAAAAGCTTATAGTGGATTGTAGGACACGCGATAATAATCATCCTATGACGTAATACATATATACATCGGGCATGAGAGGTTTACGGGCACTCGTCTCAGAGACGATGAAAACAGGTGACAAGTAGAAGGTAGCGCAAGTATGGTAGACAACAGACTGTGATGAGATCCAGGAAGTGGGCAGGGGGAGGATCCAGCGAAGACAGTACTTAAGACACCACTAAAAGATAACGAGTCAGATCTCTTGTTACCACTTTGAATGCATATGCTCTATGCTGTAACGGAGGGATCTCCGCACTTTGCAAACTGCGTAATAAAACTGAGTGCACTGTCTACAGTCGTCTCTGTCTGTGTGTTCCTTGCTGCATCAACGTTCATGGGGAGTGGAAATAGTTACCACTCAACACTGGTAACCTGATTAAAGACTCTTCTACCTTCAGGGGAAACCTGCGGTTCACCCTGGCTAATGTAAGACAACACTGCCACTACCTAAATTCTAAGGCTCACTTGAACACCAGCTTTTAGGGAAAGAGAGCTACGAACATTTTTATGTAAAGCTTCTGTCAGTATGAGAATGTGCATTCTTCTTGATCTCCAAATGAATGTGTGAACCCTAAAATCTGGGTTCCAGGCTTCATTCAGCTAAGTAACAGGAGAGGGGAGATTACACTTAGACTGAAGTTACGCCATAAAGGATCATTTTGCTATTTTAACCCTTGTTGTTTCTTTCCATTCTGATCGACATTTTGTCAGTTCTTCATCATATAGCCAGAGTAATATTTTTAGTTGGTCCAGAAATATGAACTATGCATGCTTGTCTCTCATCTCCTTGCCGGTGTGTGTGACGATGCAGATGAAAATTGCCCAAGAGCGCCAGCGCCGCAGCACCACTGACTCACTGAGGAGAGAGATCAACGAGCTGAGCAAGGTCCAGAATAAAATGATGTGGGAGAGGAAGCAGGTCAGTCAAGTGAATTTTAGTCACAATTCACACAGCCTACCATCCACGGGTTGATTCTACTCCACTTTATGAGATGGTTAGTCATTATTTTATGGCTTTCTTTAATCTCCAGATAAAGGATGAGATTTCTGATCTGACCAAGGACATTCAGAAATTGATGGGTCAGATATGGAACTGTGACTCCAAGCTGCATCAGGCCACCCAACGCCTGGACATCCTCAACCAGAGACCTGGACGTGAGCACTGCCTGGACCAGGTAAGTGGCTCACTCAACAGCTGAGATATGATACGGTTGCAGTCAGAAACACAGAAATGAAATAGCCTTTCAGATCTTAGTTGTTGTCACTGTGGAAACGTGGCGGCTTTAACCTTCTTTTTTTCTGTTCCTCCTCCAGCCCTACATCAGCCTCACACTGGAGAAACATGACCTGGCAAAGATGGTGGCTGGACTTAACCCAGTACTGAAGCGCTCCCAGTAAGTCTGTCTAGCAGTAGCTATAGCCCGTCACCTAATGTCTTACTTTTAAATATTTTGACCCTCTTCCGTAAGATATCCTGAATGTATCCATTTTCATGTTAACCCTCAATTCTAGGCGGGACTTGGAGGTTGCACGCAGGCGTCTGAAGGTTCTGGAGGACAAACTGGTCACAAATGCTCATAACCTGAACGTGGAGCAGAAGTGCCAGAACCTGCACCAAAGTTTCCTGCCTGCGCTCGACACCACCGTGGTCCTGGCCAACAAGGCCACGGGCCGCTCCAGCCCTCGAGCCTACTTACAGTAGAGCCTGGCGGAGTGCATTAGCACTCTGCTGCACCCCTGTGGTCTCTTCCATGCAGTGTTGTAAAATGTAATAAAAAGTCTCAAAGCAAAAATGATATTGGCTAGTTGAGAATCTGTAGGTACCCATCTTTGTTTTCTGCTGGGGATCGAGGCCCCTGTGATTTTGAGTGATAATGTGTTTTTGTTGCATTTTCCCAAAGAAGAACTTGGTGAGTTTGGCCCAGAAACCAAATCATCTAAAAGTTCATTCAGGGGGTTGATGCAACAAACTGTCTCGTGGTTATTTATTTAGGATTTTTAAAAGTCACATTACCAAAAAGCAGCTGACACACAGTGAATGTGGGGTCTCCTGGGCAGTTGGCTGCTTCCCCCTGTTTTTTACAGTATTTTTAGCCTGAAAATATTTAAATTTGAAGACTTTCAGGAAAAACCCCAAGTGAATAAATGGTTTAGTACTTCACCGCCACCACTTCACTCCCGGACCGGGCAGTGTGAGATGCTTTGAATCAGCATTTAGACTTTAATGTCGGAAGATTAAAATCTACAGACAATAAATCTGAAGAGTAAACTGAAATAATAAAATATCAACAACAAAAAATTAAAAGAATAGAATTTCTGCTGGTGTTTGGGAATGGGTGGCTGAGAGGTTGCGGGTCTGAGTTTTTAAAGTCCCCTCTCGGCGACCTGAGAAGAGTCTGCAAGCACACCTGGCGAAGTGTATCAGCGCCGCATCCGAGGTGCGAGGCGGCGTTGAGCGCGTGTGTTCTCCCCGAGGGTCACCTCTTTGACCCGGTCAGTATACGGAGGGGGAAAAATAAAAAACACACACCGAGGGCGTAATTAAAGCTGACACTTTCTGACTTTTATGGACTTCTTTCACATCGTTGCTTTGAGGTCAACATGGGTTGCGGCAGCTCCGCAAACACCGCGGTCCAACCGCTGACGCCGGAGGAGGCGAACGGAGACGAGGTAAAGCTCCGTGTCACACGACCCGCCACTTTTTTCGTCAGCTAAACACTGTGGAGCGGAGTTTAAAACGGGAGCATTTTTCTACAACAATATCCAAGAAAAGTACTACGGTTATCCACATTTAACGTCCCGGAGTCGCTATTGAAGTAACGTACCTAGGAGCCGTTACAGGTTTTGCGCCGAAATCTGTGAGAATTAAATTCTGACCCTCGGGGAAGAGTTGACCACATATTAACTAGCAACTGACAAATAGCCTTTTTTTTCCCTCCTATCTTACTAACGTTACTGAGTAATCCTTTTAGTCCGAGTTGTCTCAATAAGGCGTGTGACGATGTTAAAAACAAACTTTTGGTGGTTATAAACTATAGCCAGTGGTGGAAGATGTATTTCAGGTTCTTTACCTAATTAAAAGTAGCAGTATCACAATGTAAACAAAGTCCTGTATATTATTAGCAAGGTGAACTTAGAGTATCAAAAGTAAAAGTGCCCATTGTGCAGACACTCGTTGGCTCTACTGAGCTTCCATTCATTTACCTCTTAATGATGATTTAATTGAGATATTTTTTACTGAATGAGAATAACTATATGTTGCAGATTCAGAAGTTCACCCCAATTGTTCTACTTTATTCTATTTTATTTAAGTAATTCATTAATTTATAAGATATAAAATGTTAAGGCAAGTATAATTGATTGCATGGAAATGACGCCAACTGAAAAAGATTTAGTAAAAGTACAGCTACATTATCAGCAAAACACTTAAAAATATCAAAAGTAAAAGTGCTCTTTATGCAGGTTCATTTTAGTGTGTCTTATATTAATAATAATAATAATATTACTGGATCATTATTACTGATCCATTGATATTTTGTAGCTGGTCTAGGCTGAGCTGATTTTAATGACTTTATATGATGTTGGGTAGTTTAATTAACTGTATCATATTAGAAAATATAAGATGATAAAATTCGTACCCTGATTATATTGATCACATAATCATGTTTCGTTTGTAAAATCTTAAACTGCAAAGTAACTACAGAAAAAGTAATTTAAACAAAAAATAATTTTCACAAAGAAAACAGATATACCATAACAACTATAATAACTGTCTTGAAACTGTACTGTAAATGTGTTAGAAGGATGTACATAAATTATCCCATGCTTCGCTCTTTCTTTGTTGTTATCAGCACCCTTGAAAGCTATGCGCAAGGAGGTACTGCAGCTGCGAAACAGTTACCCCCAAATAAAGATAAGATATATTGCCCTTTTCCTTGTTTTCGTTTCTTGTCCTGTCCCTGAGACAGGCAGGAGGCACCCTGCTTCTTAGATGAGATTGTGCAGCTATGCCGACATATGAACCACCCTATGGAAATAAAAGAGCGAGGTAGACGGCTGAGAAACTCAGAGCGGGTTGGAGATTGTAACTGAGCACTCTCTGTCCGTTCTCCTTGCAAGTATTTAACCTCACCACTCTGTGTCCTGCCTCATTACTGTGTTCATATCTGTTTTAGGTTGTTTGAACCTGACATTAACTTGGTCCTTCGAGCCGGATTCCCGTCAACCCTTAGACTCCAACTGGCGAGCTGAAGCCCAGTCCCGGAAAGGGTCTTTTTAGGCCGAGCTCTTAAGCACGGCCTGCCGTGGCCACGGTCTTAACTGGTGTTCCGCTCCGCCTGCAGGAGTCCTCGGGTGTGTTGGGATCCGGCTCGACGGAAAGAGTAGAGAAAGAGGAGGAAGAAGACGAGGGAGCTAGTGGAGGACATGCATCGGGGGTCGCACCAAAAAAGACACCCACTAAAGACATAAAGCAAAAACTGTACCCTGACATACCAGATGAACCTCCTCTACCGGAGTATAGCACTGAACCAAGACACATGAGGTCACAAAAAGGACCCAGCGTGTCGTGGTCTAAAACATTAGGAAAGCTATTTTCCCCACCTCCGTCAGCACCCCCTCATTTGAGACTGTAGAAGAGTATCCAATGATAGCAGTTCCAAATCCACTAATGGGCCAAGACGATCAGATGCCCACAATGTTAGTGTATCGTACATGGACAGCAGACGACATAAAGAAAGTTGTACAAGGTCTCACCCCACACAAAGAAGACATAACTCAGTTCATAGAAGATTTTAATGATCTGAGACAATCATACCATCTCAATGGTAATGAAGTCCAGCAGGTGTGGATGACTGCCATGGGCAGTGACTGGCACCACGTGAGGGGAGATTGGAACCCTAGAGATAGTCAGGGACGTCCCCTACCTCCTGACACACCAGAATTACAGCGGAGGATTGAAGGCTTAGCAAGAAGAGCCAGAACACGTTTTCAGAGAAGAGCCAATTACACAGAGATAGGCAGGGTTAAACAAAAAGATGATGAGTCATTTGATGACTACAGAGTCAGGATGGCTATTGTTTTCAGAACCCATAGCGGTTTAGAAGATAATGGTGATGATGTAGGTGCATACAGACAGCAGTTGAAAAATGCCCTGCATGCAGGGGCGAGAGAAGGAATACATGGATGGGTACAGAAACACTATATAAACCTGTCAACAGGGACGTTGGAGGAATACATAAGTCATGCATTACACGCAGAGAAAGTGACTAAAGGGAAAAAGGACAAAAAGTCATCTGTAGAAACCTTCTATCAGGACGAGGGAGACAAAATATACTACCAAGGCCACGGTAGTATTTTCTGCAATCAGAAAAGTTGAAAATGCAATGGCTGATGATTCATTGCATATCACGATGTGGTACCGAAACGCACCTGGCTCAGACCCAGAGTACGAGAAAAAGCTGGCTGCAGTTACCCCTGCTACAGTCACAGTCAGTTATCTGTACTCAGATGAAGAGAATACAGCAGTTGCAGGCGTCACACTAACAGACAGAGTAGGGAAACTACTCAGAATGTGGACGCCTCCACACATCTCTCTGTACAAAGACAAAACCAAAACTTGGAAAGATTTGGGAAAAATAGTGCAGCAGGGCGAGCAAGCAACAGATTGGACTACAACATCAGTAAACACTTGGTACAGTGACTCAACTGGTCTGACCAGGAAAGCCCTGTTCTGGACCATTCAAGTCCAAGAAGGAGTGCATCTACACTCCAATGCAAAAGACTCAGAATGAAATTTAATGCTAACACAGGAAGAAGAAAGCCTGTTGGAAGCAATTCCTGTAGGGCCGTGGTCAAAAGGGTCCACTGATGTTGGTTTAATAAAAGGAGCACTGCCAGTTCAAATCAGACCAAAAACGGAGTACAGACCATGTGTAAAACAGTATCCCTTAAAACCAGATGCAAGCGAAGGCATAAAACCAGTGATAACTGATTTAATTGCTGCAGGAGTGATAATTAAGTGTAATGATTCCCCATGTAACACTCCTATATTCCCAGTCAAAAAGCAAGCACCATCTGTAGGATGGCGCATGGTACAAGATTTACAAGCAGTGAACAATGCAGTAATCCAAAGAGCTCCCTGTGTTCCAGATCCTTACACCCTCCTAAATACATTAAGACCAGATGCAAGGTTTTTCACTGTGGTAGACATCAGCAATGCCTTTTTCTCCATACCAATCGCAAAAGAGAGTCAATTTTGGTTTGCATTTACGTTTGGTGGACAGAGATACATATACACCAGACTGCCACAAGGGTACTGTGAAAGTCCCACAATTTACTCTCAGGTAATGAACGCTAGCATGGCTAAATTCACGCCTCCAGGGAAGAGCCAAATCCTCATCTATGTAGATGACGTGTTGTTAGCCTCCCCTGATAAAGAAACATGCAAAAGAGACACATTGGCACTGCTGAAACATCTGGCACAGGAGGAACACAAAGTGAGCAAAAATAAATTACAGATGTGCAAACGCCGGAGTTAAGTACTTAGGACACAATTTGAATGAAGGAGGGCGAACTATAGTGGAAGACAGAAAGACTGCAATCTTGCAAGCACCTAAACCTCAAACAAAAAAGCAAATGATGTCCTTCCTAGGCTTAACTAATTATTGTAGAAACTGGGTACCAAATTATGCTGAAATAACATCACCATTGAGCAAAATGATGTATGAGGAAGATCTCAAAATGACATCTCAGTTGAAGTGGACTGCAGAAGCAGAGACAGCTTTCTGCACAATCAAGCAAGTGTTAGTGTCTAGCACAGCGTTGGCCTTACCAGATTACAAAAAACCGTTCCTACAGCTGGTAGACTGCAAAGGTCATTTCATGACCTCAGTTCTCAGCAAGAGCAGCATGGTGACAAATTAAGACCAATAGCATATTTCTCATCGAAACTAGACAGTGTGGCCTGTGCACTCCCACACTGTGTGAAAGCAGTTATTGCTGCCTCTGTGGCTGTGGAAACAAGTGCAGTAATAGTACTGTTCCACCCACTAATACTACAAGTTCCTCATGCGGTTTCAGCACTATTACTGCAAACTAGTATGACTTTCCTGTCACCTGCTCGTCATTTGTCGTGCATGGCCACATTGCTCTCACAACCACATCTGACAACAGAGCGATGTACAACGCTGAATCCTGCAACACTGATACCACTCCCTGAGGATGGTGAAAAACACGATTGTCAGGCGCTTGCAGAGTATTCAGCAAAAAGCAGAGGTGATTTGAAAGACCAACCACTGAAAACAGGTGAAATAGTGTTTGTAGATGGTTCATCCAAAAAAGACAGCTTCGGCAAAACAAAAACAGGGTATGCGGTCGTGACCTCCAAAACAGTACTGAAAACAGGGGCTCTACCCTCACACTTCTCTGCACAAGCAGCAGAATTAGTTGCCCTAACAGAAGCATGTAAGCTTATGAAAGGTCGAGAGGTCACTATCTATACAGACAGCCAGTATGCCTATGCAACTGTGCACACGTTCGCGCAATACTGGAAAAACAGAGGTATGGTTACCTCAACAGGTAAACCAGTCACACATGCAGAGTTATTGAAAGCACTACTAAAAGCAGTACAACTACCCAAAACACTGGCAATCTGTAAATGCGCGGCACATACCGCAGGGAAAGATGCTGTCTCGCTAGGAAATGCACTAGCAGATAAAAAAGCTAAAGAAGCCGCAGAAAGCGACAACTATGTTGTAACCGATGAATCAACTCCTTTAACAACTGACACGCTGCGAGAAATGCAACAACAAAGTCCAGAAAATGAAAAACAAGTGTGGATAAAAAACGGAGCACAAAAACGCGATGACGTCTATGTATGACCAAACAATAAACCTATCCTACCAAAAAATCTCTACAAGTGGGCAGCAATTTTGAGCCATGGTGTAACACATGTCTCAACAGGAGGGATGGTAGGACAGATACACCAAATATATACAACCTATGGATTCGTTTCCTATTCAAAAAATTATTGCAGAGCATGTTTAACCTGTGCTAAATATAATCCACAAGGGAATCTGCGTCCACGACGAGGACAGTTCCCTGCACCACAATACCGGTTTCAAGTAATACACATGGATTTCATTGAGCTACACCAAAGTGAGGGAAAGAAATTTTGTCTGGTAATAATAGATGCATTCTCAAAATGGATTGAATTATTTCCAACTAAACATCCTGATGCGCTAACGGTAGCAAAGGCATTATGCAAAAACATTATTCCAAGATATGGAATACCTGAGAGGATTTACAGCGATAATGGAGCTCATTTTGTAAATCAGTTGATACGAAAAATAGGCACTATGTTCCACATTGACCTAAAGAACCATTGCGCTTATCATCCGCAAAGTGCAGGCTTAGTGGAGAGCGAATGGCACTATTAAGAATAGGTTAAAGAAATGTATGGAAGAAACAGGCAGACCATGGACTCAATGCCTAGATCTAGTGCAATTGTACATAAACATAACAAGTTCCGGAGGATTAGCATTAAAGATAGCGGAGAGATCCACCTGGGTCCACTTAACACACTGCAAACGCGTCATTGCGGCCGAGGACACTGAACAGAAATAGCGAGCAAAAAACTGACAATAGAGTGGACTTGACTGTCTAGAGGTCAGGTAGACTCGAAACTCAGAGAAGAAATTACAAGCCGCTAAATCTATAGCAGTTACAGTCCCCACAATGACTCGACCGCATGTGTTGGCAGACCTCGCAATGTGCTGGCTATTTCTGCTATCATTTATAGTAGCGTGTCCCCTGGTATGGTATTTTTGGGAACCTCCGTCGAAAAGCGCAAATAGTACTGAAACAGTCAAAATCCAAACGGAAGCACCTCAACTTATGCGAACGCGAAGAAAAGAAGGGGCAGATGCCCATGTTAAAACTCTGACAGGAGCATTCTCAAATCCCTGCGATACCTCGACCACTATAGGTGGAACAACACCAGATCCCTACCTTTGCTATAATTGCAAAAATGGCACAGCGGATTGGTGCTTCTATGATTTGCCCATGGCTAAAGGCTATACCACAAAACATTGGGCAGGATACACCGCCTATATTGATGTAAATGGTTACAAAACTAGTGGAAATGACTGGAGTAATATTATTTTGCCTACAGATTCATCCTGGGCTGAGGAAAAGTTTGGCACCTCAGAAAAAGCTAAGGAATGGGCACGTAGACTAAGTTATAACTGGACTCGAAATCAGTTATGTTTTGTCATAAATGGCACAGCCGAACCACTGACAGAGCCAACAGCAACAGGACAGTATGGCTCACCAACATGTCACAGGTTTGGGTTTTGCATACAAAAGAGCGGCACCGACCCATGTACATGGGTTAGTCTCTGTCCAAATGGCACAGCCACTCAGCCCTGTCACCACGAGGACGATGGGGAAACTGGGAGGCCAAACGATTTTACTCCAGGGCCAAAATCTACCTCAGAAACGACATATGTTGTTAAAACAAAGAAGAAAACAAAGGTCCGTATGGTGTCGTATACAGGGATTACTGAGTCAGCAAACAACTGGATGATATTGGCCAGACAGGCGGCAGATGTTTCAGCTAGAGGTTCATGCGTCGTATGTATGGGTCCTAGGCCAGTACTACAAGTTGTTCCAGCATCAGTGACTCAATCCTGTGTAATAGATGTAATGTGGAATAAAACTGTAAGACCAGACTGTCAGGCATGGGACAATGTTTATCCACTTACCTCGCAAGAAGCGGCACCACCGATTTTCTCAAGTAAAGTAGCTGCAGGAAACTTTACCTGTCTTAATGTCACTAGGGGAAAAAGAACAGAGGATGTAGGTTCTGTGTCTACATCATGGTGTCTCCACACCGTTCACCTAGCAACGGTGAACAGGCGCCTCATGGCTCGTAGTGACCTCTGGTGGTGGTGTGGAGGACAGACGATCAGAGATCGTTTCCCCATGGACTCATCAGGTCTGTGTGCACTGGTAACGCTCTTACTACCAGTGGATGTTCATCCCCTGACGCTGAGAGACCCACTCACCAACGCGATCGGTGAGAAACCTCTGTTCAGAACAAAAAGAGGTGTTAGCCCAGACCCAACCTATATTGATGCTATAGGAGTACCGAGAGGAGTGCCTGATGAATACAAATTGGTCGATCAGGTAGCTGCAGGGTTTGAGTCTAGCATCTGTTGGTGGTGTACTATAAACAAAAATGTTGACAGAATCAACTATGTTCATTATAATGTGCAGAAATTGGGAAATCTAACACAGCGAGGGTTTGAAGCAGTTCATCAGCAATTAGCAGCCACCTCCCTAATGGCGTTCCAAAACAGAATAGCCATTGACATGATTCTAGCCGAGAAAGGAGGAGTGTGTTCTATGTTTGGGGAACGATGTTGTACGTTCATTCCTAATAACACCGCTGCAGATGGCAGTTTGTCTGTTGCAGTAGATGGATTACGGATCCTGAACAAGAAGATGAAGGAACACGCCGGCGTCGACACCTCCATGTGGGATGACTGGCTGAACATGTTCGGGAGATACAAGGCTCTGGTGTCCTCCATCTTAGTGTCACTTGCTGTTTTTACTGCTATTCTAACCCTCTGTGGATGTTGTTGTATTCCCTGTATTAGATCTCTCACTCAGCGACTCATCTTCACTGTGATAACACCTATGAAACAAGATTTCACACAAACGTATACTCTGCTGGGTGAGGAGTCACGTGAAGAAGATGCAGATGACCACAAAGATGACGACCATCATCTTTCTGATTTGTTCCCCGATCCTGAGGACTATGGAAATGATGATGATGATGAGAGATATGTCTAACCAAACTCTGAGTGTAAATGTATTTGTTCTCATGAAAAATGATCTTACAGCTGAAAATCTACTGAAGTGGCTGTTAAAGTGATATGAGAAATGAGCAAATATGTGATAAACAGGAGGGCAATGTTAGAAGGATGTACATAAATTATCCCATGCTTCGCTATTTCTCTGTTGTTATCAGCACCCTTGAAAGCTATGCGCAAGGAGGTACTGCAGCTGCGAAGCAGTTACCCCCAAATAAAGAAAAGATATATTGCCCTTTTCCTTGTTTTCGTTTCTTGTCCTGTCCCTGAGAAAGGCAGGAGGCACCCTGCTTCTTAGATGAGATTGTGCAGCTATGCCGACATATGAACCACCCTATGGAAATAAAAGAGCGATGTAGACGGCTGAGAAACTCAGAGCGGGTTGGAGATTGTAACTGAGCACTCTCTGTCTGTTCTCCTTGCAAGTATTTAACCTCACCACTCTGTGTCCTGCCTCATTACTGTGTTCATATCTGTTTTAGGTTGTTTGAACGTGACAAAATGTACATGGTTACTTTTCACCGCTAAATGTAGATCAATTTACTAATCAGGTCACAGATTTTCACAGGTCACGGAGTGCACTGTTACACCAGCACCATTGTTGCTTTTTACCATCCAATTTTGAGAAGCTGTTTAAAGTCGGTGGTATTTCTCAGGATGTCTAACACCATGCCATAATCACCACAATATAATTAATATAACCGCCTATGCTCAAAATCTGAGATGATGTGATTTGTAGGGGTTACCTGCTGTATATCATTATTATTGTTCGTGAGTTACTGTGTTCATGACAGTGTTTCAACACACTGATGCCACCATGACAACATCATGTCTGGTATACCATGCAGAATGGAGTCAGGATGTAAAAACGAACAATGGGGCCAAGAATTAGTGTCTTTTGATTTAGTTTTTCAGCATTCATAATGTGTCTGTGTCCTGTCAGGATGAGACAGGAAGTAAAATCGGTAGTCGTGGAGACTCTGCCGTGTCAAAGGGCACCACAGACAGCGGGGTGGTGATGGAGAACAAGGAGATCACCGTGTTACCTGGAGCAGTGCCGGGAAAACTCCCTCCTCTAACATCTGGGTGTGTGAGAGAAAGTCAGGAAGACACACTTACACAAGACGGTGGGTGTGTTCGACAAACCTGCTGTATGAAACAGACCATGTCGAAATGCAGAAGAAAATCCAATACACGCATCAAAGGTGTTTTTATTTTGTGTGTGCCCCAGCAGCCAGCCCAGGAATGCTGCAGCAGGACAGCACAGTCCAGGATCGTCAGAAGTCCAGTGAGATCCTGGAGGAGCTCCTGAACCAGGGCATCATCGCAGTGGGACAAACCAGAGAGAGGAGCAAAGGGGCTGGAGAGGCCTACAGCATCATGGTGGGTACTTAGTGCACGCTGGACAGTGTGGGAACAGCCTAACAGGCCTACTATCTACCATCCTTTAACAAGGTGAATTTCATCTGGGTAGAACAGGGGCCTATATTCAAAGTTGCCCGAATCCATTTAAAAGAAGCTTAAATGCAAATTGGAGAGCCTTTGATGACTAAAGGTATATTGGCTTTTCTGATCCACTTTTGTTTGGACCAAAACCAGTATTGTACAAAGTATTAAGTATATATTTTTCTATGGACGAGGGTGACTTTGGATGATAAGGAAGTCAGTTTAATTTTAAAGCCATGATTATTACTGGATGAGTGATTCAAATTAAAACCATGGGTAATTACCATCAATAAAACTATAAAAAGAATTCATGTTTTCTGGTGTTGCTCTTGTCATACGGAACCTACAGTGTACGTTATTTATTAGTTTACTGTAATTGTTAGCTTAAATAAGTACATTTAAGGAATCTTCATCGATGTATGCTATGCGTTTGTTACAGAGAACATATCGGGCAACGTCATCAGATTTTTAAGATCAATACCTGTGTAAGGCCTCAAATCCAGTATTGGTTGGGCTCTAGTATATAGTATATACAGTATATAGTGGAAGAAAATGACAACATACAACAGATTGCAAGAAAAAATGTATGTATATACACTTATACGCCACTTTATTAGGTACTCCTACAGTAGTTAAAACTAATGCAGTCCAACAACAGGCTTCAAAACATTTCCCTATCATGAGGGTTAAATGTTCAGTTTTTGTTAAAACTGTTATAGGAAGGTGTTGATTCAACTTTCGAGTCTTTGAGTTGGCTGTAGTTTGTGGTGCTTTTGAACTGTACAGTATCATACTGATCCTTTATATTTAGGCTACCTTCACTGGTATAAATGGGGAACTTTACATTAAGTGCAGTCTTTTTAGGTTTAGTTTAATGGCCAAATCGTCCACCGCTGTTGGTTGATTATTATGTGGATGTTTTAATAAAGGTTAAGGGCTATAATGAATAATGAAACACACATGTATGTATTTATATATAAATATTAGTAAATCCATAGAGAAAGCATCAGGTTCTGTGTTCTAATTTATGCAAGTGAGCTGCTGGTTGTCATGATTCCGGGTTCTGATATCACAGTGTACACATTCTAAATAATTGTTGGCAGTGAGAGAGAGGCTTCACTTTTGTTCTGTTACTTGAACTGGTTGCATGCTTATCAGAAACTGATCAGTACGCCTTATATTTCTTCGCTCGATTCATTTAAAGAAAAAAAAAGGGAAAAATGTGGTAAGTACCTTTGCTTGAGTTTCAAAATATTGTCTGGTTTTTGCATAGTAATTTGGTCAAACACTGAAAGAGTTTAACAAAGTCATGGAAGAGAAATACAACTAAGTTTTACTATATTATAAACCTTTTGTCACATTGTCAGGCAACGTCGTGCTCCAAAAGAGGAGCTGCTGTGTTCAGGGAGCAGATTAACTCTGCCCGCCCTGTCCAACAACAAAGGCCTGCTGACCGGCAGACCGCAGCTTCCGGGGAACACAGTGCTGAAGCTTGACGAGGCAATCGCCTGCACCCTGGGCGAAGGTGTTTCACGGGTAAGAAATACCAGCCCATCCTTGCACCATGTTCTTTATATTTTATATCAATAATCTGACTTTTTGAAACCAGAATAAGTCCTTTGCAAAGCCAGCGATGTTGGATGCATCTATTTGGAGAAAATACATTTTATAGGCAAAGTCGCTTGTGCAGTTATTATTAATTTCATTATTATAAGTGTAATCATTTCTGAATGTTTTTTTTTTTTTTTTTTTTCCTGTAGATCCCCTCGGCCACTCGTTGCACGATGAGGCATCTCAGCTCTCGCATACAGAGGTCAGCCAGTGGCAGGCCGGATATATGAGAGCATTTGGCAAGTGGAACAGGAGATCACTGCTTTGAAGCTGGTACGTATATATACTGTACATCTAAATACCTAGAAGCTACTCATGTGCAAAGGAGGAAAGAGAACGCCGTTAGAGAGGGAAAGAGTGGCTGTACACTCAGTTCAGTAGCTCTCTTTTATTTGAGAAAAACTTAAATCTCGTCTTCAACGTTGCTCTCGTGTGTTCAGGTGAAAGACACGGCCGAGTGCCGTCTCCACGAGAAGCAGTTGTACAGTCAGCTCATCAGTGACTGTCTGGTGCTCAATACAAGTTTGAGCAGAGACGTCCTGGCACAGGACCACATCCTTATTCACCTCAAGAAAGAAGAGCAGCTTACCAATGAGACCAGAGAGCTGCTCCAGAAGCAGATCCGCATCCTTCTCGACAAACTGAGGTCAGACCATCCGAGTTCTTTCTGAATCAATCCTGTTGATTTTTCATGTAATAATAACTTCATGTTAATATCATCCACTAAATTTAAAGGGTTTTCCTGAACCGTATGTCCATATTGTGTTAATCTTTTGGGTTTTAATTGTTACAAAACAGACTGAATAAAATAGTAGGGACACCTTAATGCTGAGCTGACATCCAAATTTTTCTTCATCTTCAAACATTCTCAGAGATTTCAAGGCTTCAGTCACTTTGAAGTGCAATTATTACAGAAAACGAGGAATTCAAGCCTCAGTCTGGATTTTTGCTACAGTTTTGTACCAGTCTGGAAACCGTGACCTATATAGAATCTGATTTGGATTTAAACGTGATCTGAAATCTGCTTCTGTTGCATCTCACCTTGTTTCCTAATCCTCCTCCAGCTCTCTGAAGGAGGTTCGCACTCAGCTCCTGGCAGATTTTCAGGACAAGGGCCAAGCCATCGAGGTCACCACCAAATGCATCAAACACAGGGTCAACCCCCGAGCTCCAGGCTCCTGCCGCTCAATACAAGCCCGACCTCGTCAGCTATGACAAGTGGCTGTCCCACTGCAGGAGCTGAGGCTGATGGCTGGTAACCTGATTAAAGACTCTTCTACCTTCAGGAAACCTGCGGTTCACCCTGGCTAATGTAAGACAACACTGCCACTACCTAAATTCTAAAGCTCACTTGAACACCAGCTTTTAGGAAAGAGAGCTACGAACATTTTTATGTAAAGCTTCTGTCAGTGTGAGAATGTGCATTCTTCTTGATCTCCAAATGAATGTGTGAACCCTAAAATCTGGGTTCCAGGCTTCATTCAGCTAAGTAACAGGAGAGGAGATTACACTTAGACTGAAGTTACGCCATAAAGGATAATTTTGCTATTTTAACCCTTGTTTTTTTCTTTCCATTCTGATCGACATTTTGTCAGTTCTTCATCATATAGCCAGAGTAATATTTTTAGTTGGTCCAGAAATATGAACTATGCATGCTTGTCTCTCATCTCCTTGCCGGTGTGTGTGACGATGCAGATGAAAATTGCCCAAGAGCGCCAGCGCCAGCCAGCACCACTGACTCACTGAGGAGAGAGATCAACGAGCTGAGCAAGGTCCAGAATAAAATGATGTGGGAGAGGAAGCAGGTCAGTCAAGTGAATTTTAGTCACAATTCACACAGCCTACCATCCACGGGTTGATTCTACTCCACTTTATGAGATGGTTACTCATTATTTTATGGCTTTCTTTAATCTCCAGATGAAGGATGAGATTTCTGATCTGACCAAGGACATTCAGAAATTGATGGGTCAGATATGGAACTGTGACTCCAAGCTGCATCAGGCCACCCAACGCCTGGACATCCTCAACCAGAGACCTGGACGTGAGCACTGCCTGGACCAGGTAAGTGGCTCACTCAACAGCTGAGATATGATACGGTTACAGTCAGAAACACAGAAATGAAATAGCCTTTCAGATCTTAGTTGTTGTCACTGTGGAAACGTGGCGGCTTTAACCTTCTTTTTTTCTGTTCCTCCTCCAGCCCTACATCAGCCTCACACTGGAGAAACATGACCTGGCAAAGATGGTGGCTGGACTTAACCCAGTACTGAAGCGCTCCCAGTAAGTCTGTCTAGCAGTAGCTATAGCCCGTCACCTAATGTCTTACTTTTAAATATTTTGACCCTCTTCCGTAAGATATCCTGAATGTATCCATTTTCATGTTAACCCTCAATTCTAGGCGGGACTTGAAGGTTGCACGCAGGCGTCTGAAGGTTCTGGAGGACAAACTGATCACAAATGCTCATAACCTGAACGTGGAGCAGAAGTGCCAGAACCTGCACCAAAGTTTCCTGCCTGCGCTCGACACCACCGTGGTCCTGGCCAAAAAGGCCACGGGCCGCCCAGCCCTCGAGCCTACTTACAGTAGAGCCTGGCGGAGTGCATTAGCACTCTGCTGCACCCCTGTGGTCTCTTCCGTGCAGTGTTGTAAAATGTAATAAAAAGTCTCAAAGCAAAAATGATATTGGCTAGTTGAGAATCTGTAGGTACCCATCTTTGTTTTCTGCTGGGGATCGAGGCCCCTGTGATTTTGAGTGATATTGTGTTTTGTTGCATTTTCCCAAAGAAGAACTTGGTGAGTTTGGCCCAGAAACCAAATCATCTAAAAGTTCATTCAGGGGTTGATGCAACAAACTGTCTCGTGGTTATTTATTTAGGATTTTAAAAGTCACATTACCAAAAATCAGCTGACACACAGTGAATGTGGGGTCTCCTGGGCAGTTGGCTGCTTCCCCCTGTTGTTTACAGTATTTTTAGCCTGAAAATATTTAAATTTGAAGACTTTCAGGAAAAACCCCAAGTGAATAAATGGTTTAGTACTTCACCGCCACCACTTCACTCCCGGACCGGGCAGTGTGAGATGCTTTGAATCAGCATTTAGACTTTAATGTCGGAAGATTAAAATCTACAGACAATAAAACTGAAGAGTAAACTGAAATAATAAAATATCAAAAAAAAAAAAATTAAAAGAATAGAACTTCTGCTGGTGTTTGGGAATGGGTGGCTGAGAGGTTGCGGGTCTGAGTTTTAAAGTCCCCTCTCGGCGACCTGAGAAGAGTCTGCAAGCACACCTGGCGAAGTGTATCAGCGCCGCATCCGAGGTGTGGGGATACCCAAGGTACAGTGCAAAAAGCTTATAGTGGATTTTAGGACACGATAATAATCATCCTATGACGTAATACATATATACATCGGGCATGAGAGGTTTACGGGCACTGTCTCAGAGACGATGAAAACAGGTGACAAGTAGAAGGTAGCGCAAGTATGGTAGACAACAGACTGTGATGAGATCCAGGAAGTGGGCAGGGGCGAATTGATTTACAGCTTGAGGGAGATGGGACAACGAGCAGGAGGAGGAGGAACAGCCTGACCCGAGAGTAGAAGAGAATGTAGCAGGATTGGATGACCTTGGCATAGCTTTCGGACTGGCAGATAACATAGGCAGAAAACCAACCCTAAGATCAGACACGCACAAGAAAGCTATTCAAGGGCATCACCAATTCCCACTGATAACGTCAGGGGGAGGGATGAGATACAAGCCGTTTGGTATAGGGGATGTGCGGGCGATAGTGGATAAACTGCCCCCGGTGGCTGAGGGAGGGAATTTGTGGCTGAACCAATTAGACCGTTTAACTGCGGGACAAAGACTGGCCTTGGGCGACTTTAGGGCAGTGGTAGCGCGCTGCCTAACGAGGGGTGGCGTCATGGATCTCGAGAGAGAAGTCGGCACCAGTAGGATTGGAGATGACATACCACTGACGCGTGTGATTACAGACATAGGGCGGGCTATGAGAGAAAAATATCCACTTCCCAGCGCAGCAATAATGCCCAAAATGAAATGGGATCCCAAACAGAACCCCCGTGAGTACATAGATCAGGGAAAAGACACATGGCTTAAATATACTGGCCAACATCCAGGAAAAGCAGGGACACAGAGAGGAGTGGTTCAGACAGGCAGTATTAGAAGGTGTCCCTGAAGAAGTCAAAACAGCTATGATAAGCAACCCTGATCTGCCTGGGAGTGATTCACATGTGTGGGAGCGCCATCTCATGCACCACTTATCTCGAGCACAAGACACATGCGAGAAGGAACAAGATAACATTAAAGAATTGCAGACACAGCTGCTCAAACTGCAACATACTGAAGCTAGACAGAAAACACAAGAGAAGAATAGGAAGAAAGGAGAGCCCATAAAAATAATGATGACAGCTGAACAAAATCAGAACCCCGACCTGTACCCCGTTCCGCCTTGGGTGCCACCACCATTGCAGCAGCAGAGGGGCTATAGTGGGGGAGCATGAGAGGACGGGCGGACGAAGGGGAGGCGTAAGGGGTGGACCTGCTCAGCCGGGGGGAGGCCGTTGCTACTACTGTGAAGAAATAGGACATTGGGTCCGCGATTGCCCCCACCTGAGAAAAGGAGGAGGCAGGGGAGGTCCAGCTGGAGGAAGAGGTGGGCGGTCCAGAGGCAGGGGATGGGCATCATATGGGCCGCCTACCGAGGCAGAGCCATATAGAACCAACATGCCGGCCGTCCACTGGGAGCCACCTGAAGAGTGGGATCCTCAGTACCAGTGACACGCCCCACAGAGAGACTCTGGCAGCACTACCACGGCAGATCCAATGCTGTCAGTACAAGTCGAAGAGCAGACTCTGCCATTTTTGGTTGACACGGGAGCCACCGTCTCTACCATGAAGGCGGTGCCTCCTGCTTCCTTTTCGGATTAATCCATCACACTAATGGGGTTCTCTGGGGAATAGCAGACTCTGCCGATAACCAAGCCACTACGAACGCAGTTGGGGAAACAATCTCTGACACATCCTTTTGTGCACTCACCCGCCGCCCCCCTGAATTTATTGGGAAGAGATCTGTTGGTGAAATTAGGGGCGTCGATAATGTGCAGTGCGGATGGTTTGGTGGTCACTCTACCGGATGGAACGAAACTGCCATGTTTGGGGCAAGCCACCTCAGGTCAGTACCTCCTACAGCCTGTACACGAACAGCAGTACGCTGACATCTACTTGGGACTGTTACAGCCGGACACGTTTGAGAGACGAGGTATCATCTGGTCATACATGCTGTGTAAACCCTGGATCGCCCTCCTGGCGCCCTATATCTCCCCTCCTGATCCCCCCACGTCACCCTCTTTTACGACAGGCTGCCGACAGATTGGTATCAGGACCAATTCCAGGAACAACTGGATGGTCATGAATGGACGATTGAATCACAAAATATTTATGTGGCACCCCAGGGCGTGGCGGCAGCGGTCCTATTGACTCCCGAACAGGCTGCATGGTACAGGATGGGGGATGAAGCGTCCCCACATGTCTCATTAGCTCTACACCCCGCACATCAGGCCAAAGAACTAGGGGGTATAGTAAAAAGGGCACAGGAACAGGCGGATTGGGTACAAACAACCATCCCACAGGTACACTACTCTCCCGCTTCACGTACGTATCGCATAAATATCAATGCCACCGACACAGCAACCATGGAACACACACATATCACACGTCAACATGGTAGGGAGAAAACAGATCATCACCTGGCAGCACACATGATTGAGTCACTCCCTCAACGATTATGGGCTCAGAGCCCTACTGATGTAGTATGGGCTGGGCACTGGAGAGCACTGGGCTGGCTAGCTCAGAACCTAAGATCACCACTAACGGGGCAGAATAATCCCCTGGTGACAAAATCGGTAACAGGGTAGTCCACCCCTGTTACCGAAGCAAGAAGACATCGAAAGGAGGAAAGGGAAACAGCGCTCCCTTCCTGCATGTAGCAAAACCGCGCTA
This sequence comes from Xiphias gladius, assembly GCF_016859285.1. Classification (NCBI taxonomy): domain Eukaryota; kingdom Metazoa; phylum Chordata; class Actinopteri; order Istiophoriformes; family Xiphiidae; genus Xiphias; species Xiphias gladius. Next base: position 46,739 of record NW_024401888.1, read on the forward strand.
CCCACGCAAGAATTAAAAGCTAGAAAAATTGATTCAATGTCGCCGGCTCAGCTTAGCATTTGTATTTTCTGTTGGATAATTGTACTCATGGTGTTTGGCTGGGGCTTAAGTAGATTGCTATTGACAGGGCACACCCGCTTATAAGTACATATAGAAAAAACAGGGGGACGACATTAACAGTGTGTGCCGTAGATGCCTGTCAATAATACTAAGTACTGGGAGTTGGGGCTTTGACACAAAGGGTTGGCCGCCTGGAAAACCAAGGAAGATAACAGTGTAAATAATAAAGGCTTTAAGCTTGGCACATATATTCCGGCGCATATAAAGGTATTAAGTGTCGTGCTATTTCCGGCGTAGGCTAGGATGCGTTTATACGGCAATCCCCGGCTATTGGCATGGCTGGCAGCCCTGTCAGTTAGATTGATTGACACTGCGATTCAGGGAAGAACGCAGGCCATGATGCCACCGCTCCTGCCCTTAGAGGAGCACATAGAAGTAACCGACAACAAAGTTAGGCTTAGGGTTGTGGGTGACTTTTGAGTGATCTCTTTGCAGCGATCAAAAGGGGGAATTGTGGGGATACCCAATGTAAAGTGCCAAAAGCTTATAGTGGATTGTAGGACACGCGATAATAATCATCCTATGACGTAATACATATATACATCGGGCATGAGAGGTTTACGGGCACTCGTCTCAGAGACGATGAAAACAGGTGACAAGTAGAAGGTAGCGCAAGTATGGTAGACAACAGACTGTGATGAGATCCAGGAAGTGGGCAGGGGGAGGATCCAGCGAAGACAGTACTTAAGACACCACTAAAAGATAACGAGTCAGATCTCTCTTGTTACCACTTTGAATGCATATGCTCTATGCAGTAACGGAGGGATCTCCGCACTTTGCAAACTGCGTGATAAAACTGAGTGCACTGTCTACAGTCGTCTCTCTCTGTGTGTTCCTTGCTGCATCAACGTTCACGGGGAGTGGAAATAGTTACCACTCAACACTGGTAACCTGATTAAAGACTCTTCTACCTTCAGGGGAAACCTGCGGTTCACCCTGGCTAATGTAAGACAACACTGCCACTACCTAAATTCTAAAGCTCACTTGAACACCAGCTTTTAGGGAAAGAGAGCTACGAACATTTTTATGTAAAGCTTCTGTCAGTGTGAGAATGTGCATTCTTCTTGATCTCCAAATGAATGTGTGAACCCTAAAATCTGGGTTCCAGGCTTCATTCAGCTAAGTAACAGGAGAGGGGAGATTACACTTAGACTGAAGTTACGCCATAAAGGATCATTTTGCTATTTTAACCCTTGTTGTTTTTTCCATTCTGATCGACATTTTGTCAGTTCTTCATCATATAGCCAGAGTAATATTTTTAGTTGGTCCAGAAATATGAACTATGCATGCTTGTCTCTCATCTCCTTGCCGGTGTGTGTGACGATGCAGATGAAAATTGCCCAAGAGCGCCAGCGCCAAGAGCACCACTGACTCACTGAGGAGAGAGATCAACGAGCTGAGCAAGGTCCAGAATAAAATGATGTGGGAGAGGAAGCAGGTCAGTCAAGTGAATTTTAGTCACAATTCACACAGCCTACCATCCACGGGTTGATTCTACTCCACTTTATGAGATGGTTACTCATTATTTTATGGCTTTCTTTAATCTCCAGATGAAGGATGAGATTTCTGATCTGACCAAGGACATTCAGAAATTGATGGGTCAGATATGGAACTGTGACTCCAAGCTGCATCAGGCCACCCAACGCCTGGACATCCTCAACCAGAGACCTGGACGTGAGCACTGCCTGGACCAGGTAAGTGGCTCACTCAACAGCTGAGATATGATACGGTTGCAGTCAGAAACACAGAAATGAAATAGCCTTTCAGATCTTAGTTGTTGTCACTGTGGAAACGTGGCGGCTTTAACCTTTTTTTTCTGTTCCTCCTCCAGCCCTACATCAGCCTCACACTGGAGAAACATGACCTGGCAAAGATGGTGGCTGGACTTAACCCAGTACTGAAGCGCTCCCAGTAAGTCTGTCTAGCAGTAGCTATAGCCCGTCACCTAATGTCTTACTTTTAAATATTTTGACCCTCTTCCGTAAGATATCCTGAATGTATCCATTTTCATGTTAACCCTCAATTCTAGGCGGGACTTGGAGGTTGCACGCAGGCGTCTGAAGGTTCTGGAGGACAAACTGGTCACAAATGCTCATAACCTGAACGTGGAGCAGAAGTGCCAGAACCTGCACCAAAGTTTCCTGCCTGCGCTCGACACCACCGTGGTCCTGGCCAACAAGGCCACGGGCCGCTCCAGCCCTCGAGCCTACTTACAGTAGAGCCTGGCGGAGTGCATTAGCACTCTGCTGCACCCCTGTGGTCTCTTCCATGCAGTGTTGTAAAATGTAATAAAAAGTCTCAAAGCAAAAATGATATTGGCTAGTTGAGAATCTGTAGGTACCCATCTTTGTTTTCTGCTGGGGATCGAGGCCCCTGTGATTTTGAGTGATATTGTGTTTTTGTTGCATTTTCCCAAAGAAGAACTTGGTGAGTTTGGCCCAGAAACCAAATCATCTAAAAGTTCATTCAGGGGGTTGATGCAACAAACTGTCTCGTGGTTATTTATTTAGGATTTTTAAAAGTCACATTACCAAAAAGCAGCTGACACACAGTGAATGTGGGGTCTCCTGGGCAGTTGGCTGCTTCCCCCTGTTTTTTACAGTATTTTTAGCCTGAAAATATTTAAATTTGAAGACTTTCAGGAAAAACCCCAAGTGAATAAATGGTTTAGTACTTCACCGCCACCACTTCACTCCCGGACCGGGCAGTGTGAGATGCTTTGAATCAGCATTTAGACTTTAATGTCGGAAGATTAAAATCTACAGACAATAAATCTGAAGAGTAAACTGAAATAATAAAATATCAACAACAAAAAATTAAAAGAATAGAATTTCTGCTGGTGTTTGGGAATGGGTGGCTGAGAGGTTGCGGGTCTGAGTTTTTAAAGTCCCCTCTCGGCGACCTGAGAAGAGTCTGCAAGCACACCTGGCGAAGTGTATCAGCGCCGCATCCGAGGTGCGAGGCGGCGTTTTGGAGCGTGTGTTCTCCCCGAGGGTCACCTCTTTGACCGGGTCAGTATACGGAGGGGGAAAAATAAAAAACACACACACACCGAGGGCGTAATTAAAGCTGACACTTTCTGACTTTTATGGACTTCTTTCACATCGTTGCTTTGAGGTCAACATGGGTTGCGGCAGCTCCG
>NW_024401889.1:0-17483 GCF_016859285.1 Xiphias gladius
ATGCCAGCTTCAGATTTTCTCCTTCAGCAGAAAGAAGGGCTTGTCTGAGGGAGTGCATATCCGAGCTGGGAGGCACTCCTGCAGGTGGCACATAATGCTGGGGCCTGAAATGCTGGGTAGTGTTCCCAGTGTTCACTCTAGGAGGTGCCTGAAAGACATTAACATACAACAAGTGTTTAGCTAAAACTAGTCCCATCCTCATTGTTGAAAGATCCGCAGATCCTTTTCTCAAACAGGTGTATTGAAAAACACCTGTACTGAAATTTTTACTGAAGCCAAATTACAGAATTGTTACCAGCAAAATACAGTAAAAGTACTCAAATGCAGAATGGTTGCTTTCAAAGTTTTGAATCGTCATATTGGGTGACAGTTATCGATGCAATAATGTATCATTTGCTTTTTACCGTTGTAAATGGTCGTGGTGGAGCTAATTTAATTCATTTATATACTATAACATTGCATCATATTTTATTTGTTGATCATATTTTTTGTTTGAAAAATCCTTATCTCCAAAGTAAATAGTAACTAAAGCTCTCAGATAATTGTAGTGGAGTAAAAAGTATAAAATTCCCTCTGAAATGTGGTGGAGTTCTATGGAGCTCCAAAGTGTTTCATATTAAATAGATAAATATATATGAGAAAGAAAGAATAGAAGAAGAGTAAGAAGAATAAGAAATTATCAAATCAATAAACTGTGGAAAATATAAAAATGAAACAATCATCTGTGTAAAAATAATCGCTGTTCTTCCCAGTTACACTGTATTTCGTGCTAATTTTTATTTCATTAGGTCACTATGGTCAAAGGTGAGAGGGCGGTGGGACACCACTGTCACGAAAAGTTACATTATGAAAAAAAAAAGACTTTTAAGAAATAAACGTTCTATAATGAAATACAAATGATCCAACAGAGTTGACTGAAAGTAAAAGCACCTCAAAATTTGCATGTCAGTAAACATACTTAGTTTGTTTCTACAATTTCCCTCCTATCACTGGATAGTCTATGGTCAATCCTGTATCCACTGTATTCTAAATAAAATTTATCTAAGATGCAGTATTTCTCACTGTATTTCTGGGCTGTCATAAGCTGTAGCTTCTTTCTGGTGAGATTTATTGTCACAATTCATTTTGACCATGGCATATTAATTCATCAAACTGTTTGAAAAGTCTCCTGTCTAAAAGAGGGATTTAATGTGTTCGTTACGTTTTTACAAAATATGAAGAAGAAGAGAAAGCTTAGACTGGCCTCTGCTTTAGTGCAGTTGTGAATAAAATGTGTGACAAAAAACTTTTTCTTGGCTGAGTGAGAAAATCTTACCCTGGTTCTCAAGTTATATCTCCTTTCCATGACTTGACAAAGTGACTGTGAAGTAGAACTTCAGGGTGCAGTCTGTTGGAAAGTTGTCCACTGTGGGTGACGGCAGTCGTTGACAGTAGCTGATCACTTGATGACCGTAGTTGACTGGTTGTCAGTTGAAGTTGAGTGGAAGTAAAAGTGTTTGGGGCTATGAAGGAGTTCTAGAATCTCACATCACTATGACATCAGAATGTCACGATAGAACCATTTTAGTTTAAAGTTCTGATCATTAACTGATGACGATGGAACAGAAAAAAAAATCTGCGCCAGTAATTTAACTGATATAGAGTATGAATATTTGCCCAGAGAACCAGTTCCCTTTGGCTCCTTCAGCTTTATATTTTATTATAACATCTCAAACATGCAGGACAGGTGGTGGTTGGTGAACAAAAAATAGTCTGATCATTCTTTGGTAAACGGAAACAAACAAACAAGGTTCCACCAAACCTAACAATGAAAAAAATCAACTAGAGTACAAACATAATAAAGATTATATCCGTTGAAACTGAATGCCAATGAAATGAATCAATGAAGTGATGACAAACAGAGGTAAATTAAAAATCCCCTGAAAGATGCTAAATCTGCATCAGTGGTTAATGTTCTTATTTTTTAAATCTCACTCCATTCACTCACAAGCTGCCTTTAAACTGTATTTTCTCCTTGAAGCCAATTTTTTTTTTTTTTTTGACAACATTCTGATATACCATGGCAAGCCGTTTTAACATTGAGCCAAACCACACTCCTATCTGTAATTACATGATGGACATCCATAGTAGCATTTGTCAAGCATTTTTCACAATAAGATGCATAGTAGTCAAAATGTTATTTCGCCACACACACACACACACACACGCGTTACCTTTGATAAGCTGTGTCGAGGATGCTCAGCTCTGTTATCGAACAAAATCCCACCTGCTGTGCAATAATTCATCACTTAGATCATGTCCACCACACTGACTGTATGGGCAGCAACTTGAAACAGGTCCTCAATAACCTTGCAAAAACAACATAGCAATTGGCCAATGAATACATGTTCCAGAATTTGCTGAACTTTCTTTTCCAGCAACTTAGAGTATCTAAGTATCTGAACATTTCTTGATATACATCTTAACACGCTAGATAAAGTAAATGTCACAGTCCAGAGTGAAACTTCAGAAACTTGAAACACGCAGTCAGGTACCTCCCCTGTCAAACACTGGTGTGGTCATAGTGAGCATAGCTCACAATGGTGGATAAGGATGCTGCACCTCTTAATCTGTGAAGGGAGCAGTGCGACGACCACTTCTGTGTCCCTCTTTTTCCACAGTAAGGTTAACTGCAAGTCAGGATTACCAGGAAATCAATGCATGTTGTTTAATATTGACACTCTGGGAATTAAAGGAAAAAGTCTTGCAATTGAAATCTTGCAATTTTGAAGGAAAGCCTTAGTTTTGGAAAACAGCACAATAAAGGCCATCTACCCAACATAACTATATTTGTCAATGTTTATGTGTTTTTGCATGTATTTTTTCTGTTTTTGTTACCAAGGCATAGAGTTTTCACTAGGCTATATAACATCTTGAACAGGCTGCCCACGACAAGTAACAGAAACAATAAAAAAATCAATGAAGTTGATGTCATGTTCCTCCATTTCCATCTGACTCAGTGATGTTTGAGCTGTTCCCCGCTTTGTATCTGCGAGTCGGATAGTGTATTTGACCAGAGAGCCGTTTACACCCTCATTTTTCCAGTGCCAGGAGATATAAACACACACGGAAAAAGACAAAGAGAGATCCACAGTAGGGAGAGTGTCACAGACTCAATGTCACACACAAGCTGAAAGGAACCACGTTTGATGGAGTGAATGCTGGCCGGAAAATAAACACACACTAACTCGCCAGTGGCCTAATTTGGACAGTCACTCCTTCCGTCTGCCCCACGCACACTGTTGGAAAACACAATTGTCCAGTGTGCACCCACTCAAGCGTCAGTTAACACTACCACTCGGCCCACTCTGCTGCTTAAGCTCCTCATTTTTACAAAGGAGACAGAACAAATGACTGGTCAAGACATGGCTAAGAAACATGGATTTGTGTACAGATCTACAGTTGAATCTGACCAGCTATGGTTCCGTGGCACAGTCAAATTTGGAAACAAATCCCTTTTTCACTAAGTATATGTCCTGCTTAAGTGTCTTTGAGCAAGACAATGAATCCCTACCAGGTCCAAGTCATTGTTCTGGTGCTGACCCTCTGCTCTGACCTTACCATCCAAGTGGAGAAAGAGAAAAAAAAGTTTACTGTAAAGGTTCAATGAGTCAGAGCCAAAATGGAAGCTTTAATCACTGAATTTCATACCTTCATGGTGACTTTGAGACAGAATTTACAGTATAGTGTGGCGTCGCTGCAGGCTGTATTGATGTCTCGAGTTTCATTAGAGCGCCTGGTATAATACAGGGTTGGCAGTTTCTAACAATTCAATGTTTTTACTGAAAGAAGGGGAGCTCAGATCAGGTTGAGCCACACCAAAGGCTCCAAATTGCTACAGTAAACACTAATCCACAGAAGCAGTCCACTTGAGTAGATGAATCTCTGTTTGAACAGACTCGACACTTTGATATACCAGGTATTCACTTCATCACATTTCAAAGACTTTCTCTGGGAAGCAGAGTGCAGGAATGAGACTTTGCTGTGCTGTCACTCAGATTACCACATGTAGAAGCAAGAGGAAGTGAAGTGACAGGTTATGAACAGTTTAGCATGAGAAATGTGACCTGTAACACAAATAAGATACAAAACAAGCAGGTCCTGTCTTATATTTTGTGATTAAATTAATAAACAACAAGTTATTAGAGTGTGGCAGATGTTTTGGTGTATGTGACTATGCTAACTCATCTGTATTTTTGCCTCTGATCAAAAAAAAAAAAGTGCCAGTTTTCCTTGTTATTTCCTCTTGTCCAAGTAAAAACACCAGCAAGGATACTGTCAGGATTGGAAATCATCAGTTCCTAAGACTGTGTGTGTCTGTGTGTCTCTGTGTGTGTGTGTGTGTGTGTGTGTGTGTGTGTGTGTGTGTGTGTGTGTGTCTGTGTGTGTCTGTGTGTGTGTGTTTGTGTGTGCGCGCACGCACACTTGTAGTTTTTTGGGCTGTTTAAGTAGGTAAAGGTGCTTTACATGAGTAATTTAGTTCACTTCACTAGTTGAGACGCATTTCTTAACAAATTACCAGTGTTGCCAGCTTCCCATTAAGCATGATAAACTGGGCAGCTGTAGGGTCATACACAGTGAAGCCAGGTAGCAAAAATGAGTCAACAAACATTTCTGGGCAATAATTTGTAATTTCATACTAATGAATCCAATTTGAATGTACATATTAGTATGCTGCTCTTTTCCAAGTACTAACCTGGTAACATTGAATAGTTTCTAAAGAAATTAGCTTCTAATACATTTACAGATACAGCACTTTTACCTCTACTTAAAACATAAGTAGAATAACTGAAAGTTGTTTGATAATAGTACTTGAACATCAGTCACTCTACAGGCCTCCTGCACTGTGGGCAAGTTCCTAAACACAATCCGGCTCCACACACTGGGGCTTAAATCTGTGTGCGGCAGATTTGTTAATCCTTGTAACGTCTAACAAGAGATTTTCACTTGCTCAGGTTCAAGCCTCAGGCCCGTGCTCAGGGCTCTACACAGTTACTGGATCAGTCAACCCCTCATTGCAGTTCTCATGTGGTTTGTACCAAAAAATGTTGCCCCCAACATTGTGAAGTCTTGTGTTGTGGGCTGCTGTATGGATCTTTGTTGGGATTCTAAGATCTAAAATTAGCCTTCTACTTTTGTCCTGTCTAACATCTTCTTTCATTTGTACCCAATGCCTCGAATTCTTATCAGTTTGACTGCTGCAGTCTAGTCGTGATGAATACTTTGGTTAACAGACCCAGTTTAGAGACCTTAGTTTACCAACATCAACATCTCCATCTAGTGGAGAATTAATGAGAGTCAAGTCAGTAGCGGGGTTTAAATGTTTTACTGTAGTGTTACAGTACGCAACAGGTATGGATGAAAACATCGGGCAACATCATGTTCTCTTTAGATTCGTTCCATATGAGATAAATATCTGGCATGTAGAATCCCCAAAACATGGCAGTAGAGTAGAAAACAGGAAAATGAAGAAAAGAATAAACAAATGAAAGTGTAAATAAAAGCATTCAACAGGTCGACTTCCTTTCTGTGCTTCCTAATTCTCTCTCATTGGGTAGATCAGAACTGGCAATGGAGACTGAAATTCAAGGGTTAAAAGAACCAAGATCACAGACCTGGCTTCGTTTAGCACAACTCATAATGGCTTACTCGCACACATGTGCTCCCTCACACTGACACGTACACACACATATACACAAAGATGACGAACCCACGCAACCATGGGAGAGCGATTGTCAGCCCTGGTCTCTGTCCTCCAAGCTGAATTAGATTAGGAAGGTCAAGCTTAATCACCCAATAAATACATTCTGAAATCTCTTTTGGAAACATAGACCGCCAGATGAATATATACAACTTGATTAAAAGAAAAAACAAATAATTCATTACTAAGTGAGAGGCACATAGTCTTTAAACAGTCCCATGAACATGGTGTGGACCTATGCACACACAAGAACTCCTTCTATTAGGCCAAAGAATCCAATTTTTTCACTCCTTCACTTTCTTCCTCCACCTTCTGTTCCTTTATGTAACAGTGCTATGCCATTATCCCTTCAGTTACGGCACCACAGGCAAACAAATTCAAAGACACTGTTTGGCTCTCTGCCCTGCCTCATTCCCATGATCCTTCCTTCCTGTGTGTCACTACGAACACACACAGTGCTCCTTGTTAACAAGTACTCTCTGTCCTTTCGGATTATAAATACTGTTTTGGTTAAATCATCAGCATTAAAAGATGAGATAGAGTGTATTTGAGCGTACATAGATACAAAACACAAAGAATTGCACTGTCGGAAGATTTTCCTTCTTCATTTGTATATGTGTTTTTTTTCTTCCTCTTCTTTTTGGCTTCAGCATTAAGGCCCAAAATCTGGAGTGGAAGGAGAGAAGGAGAAGTCCAAGCGGTGATCTGCCTGCGCCCATAGGGCCTACTGTAGGTACGAACAACACACACACAAGCACACTCACATATAAACAGTATTGCAGGGCAATATAAAAAGACACTAAGGAATGGTGAAACATCCTCTCTTGTCATTTCTTTTTGCCAAATCATTCTTCATTTTAATCATACATTTCATCTTTTTATTCAAAATCTTTGTAGCCCTGCTTGTCTCTCATCCCTCCTTTCCTGTCCAAAGTGCGTAGGTGCCGGGGCTGTTTCAGTCTGGCTACACTAGGGGGTGCCGTTCCTCTCTGCAGAAGACTGACAGGCGGTGGCTGTAGCTGTGTTTATTGCTATAATGTCCGTGCTCCTCCCTTCTTAGAGGAAACAAAGGGACAAAGTTGCCCTCCTGACACTGAGCTGAGGTCTCTGCCCCTCCTAGGCTGATTAGAGTCTGTGCTTTTTGGAGGGATCTAACGCCAGATCGGTGCCAGAGGGAAACTCCTCCCTGAGTTGCGGGCTCAGGTGAAGACATAGTTGAGGAGGAGCTGAGAGAGGAGCAGAACACATAGGATGAGAAAGTTGTCTGTCGCCCTCTGACGAGCCAGCTGACGACTCAGGGCAACCAGGTTCCTACAGGGAGAGATAAGGGTCAGGGTGAACAAGTGTTAAACCTGGGGGACGGGAATCCTCCGGGGTTCCCAAGACAAAGCTTAGGGGTCTCAAGTTGGCTAAGGGGATGAGGTATTTTAGGAGAGTTCATTTTTTCTGATTTTTGCTTATTTTCTGGATACTTTTGACAGTTGGGAAATTCCTTCAATTAAATGATCTGAGAAGGAAAAGTCACCCCCTGGTGTCTACACTAAGGCCGCAACCTTTGATGAAGAGTGACAACTAAACACAGTTTATTTTAAAGGGTCACAAGCCAAAAACATTTGCAACCACTGACCTGAAATCTAAAAATCTGTGGAAAATAACCACAATAAAAGCACAAAAATCTGTCAAAAAAGCCCTTTTCCAACAAGAGAGAGCAAAGGAACATTTTTTTTTTATACACTAGATGTACAGTACTAATCACACTTCATATTCATCCAACGGTGGACATGTATGTGTGTGTTAAAAGTAATAAACAAATAAATAAATAAATATACAAATGAAAATTGACTCTACTGCTTTTTCATTTGGTGAAACTTCAACTACGGCCACTGTCCGTATTTAAATTGTCTCCATTTTCCTTGAGTCAACACAAAATGTAGCTAGTCACTATGCTTTAAGGTAACTTCGACATTTTATCCTCTGAATTTTTACATAAGTCTTTTAAACTTGACAAGAAAAAAAGTATCTTTTCATCAACATAAAACACTGACACTGACAGTGAACTGTTGGTTCATGCATCACGCTAACAGCTGGATGAAGATGGGGTTTAGCTGTCTGGGCATCACTGCAGCAAATGACACGTGAGAAAGGAAAGGGTTGACCGTGCTTGTCTGTGATTTTAGAGTATCTAAATATCTGGGGCAGTCTGGCTCAACAGGAAGTGAAGCAGCCTTCATTTTGATAAAATGTCAATGACAAAGCACCATTAATGCAGCAATCCAGCTTTAATTCGGACCGGTGTGATTGGTCTGGCTAACCTTCTGTTGGCTGCCCCAGCTGTGGCTGTAGGAGAGGCCGTTGTGTCGTCTCTGGCTTTTCTTGTGCGTCTGAATCACGCCGTCCTTCTCAAACTGAACCAGACAGCGCTAAGGGTCCCACGGCTGCGTGCTGCCAAATATGACAATATATTAAGTCATTATTACCTCAATGTTTTTCCTCTCCTTACTCTACTGTTCAATCCCTTTTATAGTGACCTAAAATCTAAACTAAAAGACAACAGTGTGTGCCATCTCCTGTGTTTTATTTGCTTGGTGTGTGTGTGTGTCCATACTCCGTGTGCCTGTAGGTCCACTCTGAGGTGACGGGGTCCTGGTGGAAAAGTCGTGTTTGTCTCCTCTCTCTCTGACTTCTCTCCGCTGAGCTTCCTCCAGCACAAACTTCTCCTGGGTGGCCCGCAGCTGGTCCCGATTCATGATGGCACTGATCACATGCTGCCACAGTCTGCCACGAAAACATATATTGTACATACAGATGTGTTGTAAGTCAGCAGTATCTTTGTAAATGTTTACGTGTGATGTGAAGTTAAGTAAAAAAGAGGGGAAAATGTTTTCTTGAGAACAATTTTAACCTACGACTAGACTGGTTATAGACAAAAGTGGACATTAACTTTTGTCAAACACAGGTGTAATTAAGAACATTAAGAATGACTGCATTTCATTTAGGTGCGCCAGCTCCAGAGCCCTGGTATTGTGTTTAATGGCACACCTAAACATAGGCCACCATTAATGTTACTGGTTACACCTGTGCTTACCCTGCATGGACAAGCCAAAATGTTTGCTTTGAAATTAAGTATTAACACAGTGATTGACATACATAGGTGCTATGATGCGTGGTTTACCTGTCAGACTCAAACTCTCCCTGCTGGTCGATCTGTACCACTTGTCTCTTGAGGCGGCTGCTGCGGATGTCGGGACTCGGATTCCACAGCAGCTCCTGCTGGCCGGAGCGCTTCTCGTGAATGAACACCTCGTTGTCCTGATTACAACAAAGGCAACCGAATGCTCGGTCAGACGAGTCACTCTATCACATAGACTACTAAATGTGCCTATCGATGTTGATTCATACTGGTCTCCCTCACAGGGAGGTCAGACTAGAAATTATTTTTCTAAAACCAAACAATTTCCAGATCATGTAATGGTCAAACCTTCCCTACTTTTTCAGACAAGCACTGTGTGTGTGGCCCAATGTGAGAGCCCCCTAAACAGGCTCTTCTAGTCGCCGTGTCTCCCTGCTGCTCCTAAACCAATAATTACCAATTCTGCATCTAATTACTACAGAGAATTGCTGAATACTAATTGGGAGGGAGTAAGTGGCAGAGATGAAAGAGTTTAAAGCTCTCACCCAGTGTCCATCAACAGTGGCCAGCAGCTCCTCTCCCACAAAGATCTTCCCACTGATCTGATTCACGGAGCAGGAGCCTCCAAGGAAAGGCTGCAGTGAAAGCAATCAAACACCTTTACTAAAACTGCTGTTGGCTCAAAAAGTAGAGCATCAGTTGCTTAGTAGTCAACCAGCTCGTATGATATAAGAAAAGTTACTAGTCAATGTAGGTTTACAAACACAATTGGTGTAAACAGCATTTTTAACTTATCAAAAATATACCTTTAGTTTGAACTCCAGCTCTGTGAAACGTTTGGTTTTTCTCACACTCAATGTTAACCTTCCCACCCAGCTCTAGTGTCATAGTGCCATACAGGATCCCTGAGAGAGACAGTATTACAGCATCAGATCAGCAGCACATCAACAAATAGAATGTAAAAACTCCTGTTGGAAGTCCATAGATAAATCATACCGTTCCCTGTTTTACTGTACATTTAGGAACATGATTTGATATCTAGCCGCTCACCGTGAGCGCATTCCTTGACTGGATTACAGAAGATAATTTACAAAATGCCCAATTCACACTCGGAGAACAAACAGACATTTGCCCTCAATTAAATTACACCCATCACCCGTCTCTGATTTTGGCCATCTGCCATATTAGATTTCATGTTCGGAGCAGGGCTGGGTGCCATTTGATTTCCAGTAGCTCAGACAGAAGCAGAAGTTACAGCCGCACATGATTTTATGCAGTAGACAGATTTCATTGTATCTTTGGTAGATGAGTTTGTTTGTTAGCCACCTGCACTCACTTTACTGTAGCCATGTTTGGTGACCTGTTACCTTTGCAGTGAGCGTAGGGCATTGTGATGACATACTCCTCATCCCTGCTGAGGAACAACAGCCTGGCTTTGCCATCCAGAATAGCTGAAAGAGAGTTGCCTACAACAGCAAAAGGACAGAGAAGATCACGATTAAAGGACAGATCCCCCTTAAAAAGCTTCCACTGACAGCCATTTACCGTGCCTCTTGAAGCAAGGGAGGGAATTTATCTCGATATGCACGAACAAAGGGATCAAGATGGTGATCAAACCTGGGACCACATTGTTGTGTACTGGTCTATCCTGATCTTTCAGCTATGACAAACAGATTATTTATTGTAGTACGCTGCGTACCATAGAACCTGGATTTGGCCAGGATGCTTCCACTGATAGAAAAACCATCCTTCCTATTGCAGACATAAAACGCAGAGATGGGCGGATGGTGGGACACCTGGCAGAGGAAAGGGAGGGGGGACATTTGAGTAGCAAAGTCAGAAAGAGAAGTGTCAGATGCCCTCTGGCATGTATTAAATTCTACACTTGCTGCATTTCACAGGTGTGTGCTCTTTGCTTTTGCCGAATTGTGCAAAACATTTCCTACAAGGGATGAATCATGTACTGTGTATTTATGCATTCTAGCTATGGATCGGTTTAACCTGTTCAGCTATGTAGAAAGTGCATCTGTCGGTCTGAGGATGAAGCCAGACGGCAGGGATAGGATCAACGTAACCATCTTCTGACAAAATCGGTTTTTCTCTCCCAAGTCAAATGTGCAAACAGATGATGAGATTTTATTTTCCCAGTTGGACAAGATTAGTTTTTTAACACTTAACCAATACCTGGTGCTGAGGACCAATTACATTGCAAATGATCACAGGACCAAATAGGCTTCACCGATCAGATTTAAACAGTTAAGTCACAGACAATAAGCATCGCTATGGAAAACATCACCACTTCTCTAAACTCACTAATTCAGCAGGTAAACTCCAGTATTGTGTGAGGTCGTTGTTTATAGCTTGAATAATGAGGTTCTCAAGTTTCTACCCATCCATCTACAGCGAGTGCGTCTGTGGCAGTCAGCCCAAAAAGTGTTCAGCAAGCCCAATTTAATCTACAGGCGTTATCTGTTGGTTCATGTTGGGTGTTTTTCTGCTACTGAAGAAATGAATTCATAAGTGGGAATGAGTGGGAAGTGTCTCCTGACATTTTTACTGCGAAATAGACCCTGGACAGAGTCATTAGTCAAATGGCCAAGAAATACAGTGTCACAGAAAGTCAGGATAGTGAGCCCAAAAAAAGGATTCTGCTAACACTCAGAGAAAATCTTCCAGTGCTTCCAAAAAAGCCACTTCCAAGAGGTCGACAGGAAAGTGTGAGTATGACACTGTAATACAGAATGAAGAAATGCCCATTAACAGGGCTGGTATTCAGCTGAAAACTGAATCCTTTGGTTAGTGCTGATTCTATTCAAGATGGTAAAATGCAATTTGAAAAATCACTAAGTTAGATTAAGCTAAGTATTCTGTATTCAATTGAATTATAGTAATAGATTGAATTGAAAAATGTAACTACATTATTGTTAATATATTGTGTCTGTTGATTTACTCTGCCTTGACTGAAATGTTCTGTAACAATACACTTGAAAGATGTTAAATATTGTCAAGCTGCCTAACTTGTTTTCTTCAAAGCGTTTATCATCTTTCAAAGTCTTTATCCGATAACAGATGTTGCAAAAAGCAGGGGGCTTATCTTGTAATCATGGTTGGCATATTTGAGAGCCAATATGATGATATTAAGAAGCCATCTAGGTGTGAACAAATCTTACCTTAGGCTTCTTGTAGAAACCAGACAAGTACCATCTCAACACCTGCTTGATCCGACCATATGCAGTCTCCTCCAGCACAGCTCTGTGGTGAAGGAGCAGAAAAGTCTAACACAATTATGAAGAGATTCTTCATCTGTTTTTGAAGAAAAATATTAAATTCTGCACGTAAGCGCACACACGCGCGCACACACGCGCGCACACACACACACACACACACACACACACACACACACACACACACACACAAACTTTTAGGAAAGGGAGAATGCAAAGAAATAAATACTTAAATAAATGTTGGGTGAAAATCCTGTTGGGTGATCCAACGTCTGGTGGCATTGGCAGCTGGCATGCTGCCCTGTTTTTCTTGAAAAGTGGCAATGTTGTGGAACACCACAAATGACGCCACAACCTCACGTCCCCGCTCTAGGCGCACCCGCAACCCTCATCAATAGGTAAATGGTGCCTCGATGACCCCAAATGTCATCTCATTGCTGGCGCTTGTGCTACTGTGGGCCACAGTGTATTTTCTTTGTTCCCATGTAAGATGGTCAGGATAAGGGGTCATCAGATACCGCAGACATGGGTATCCTCTGTCTCCAAGGAGCAGGCCATCAATACGCTCTTATCAATTACTACCGATAGATAGTAATTGTCAAACTAGGGCATGATGTGTTTAATACAGGCTGGTGGTTGTCTTACATTGTTAAAATCTTTGACCAAGAGTGGATTCCCGAAAAATGTGAGTCATTCACCAACCTAGGGCACCTAGCCTCGGAGTTGGGCACCATTCAATTAACACGTCATTTGACAAAGGATTTCGGGCTATTTTAACATACTACCATTGGAAAAAAAGTCACCACCTAATGTCTCTATAATTTTCCTGAATGTAAACATAACTTGCAGGGATAGAATGATGTAGACTAGCCTACATGTTAGATCAAATACCATATGATCAAACACCTGAACAAAGATGCTGTGAAATGCTTTCCCGTTCACGTAATCCATGTTCTCCCAATGAAGCTCTCATGTGGATATGCGGGAAGTCAGTAGCATCGATTTCCCTTGGGAATCCTATGGAATCAATGTGTTCTATCAATGTGCCTAGCCTATGCAGGTTAGAAAAAGGCTAGACCAAGTATTTTCATGCTGCGAATTACTGGCAATCAGACGAAAAGCCCCTTTTGATCTTGAAGGTACTTAAATAGCCAGGGAACACAACAAAATGCATTCAGCAGTGTAGTGACAGCAAATCCCACCGTGCAAAGTTCACAGCGTACAGTATTCATGCTCAGATGTTCAGCCTCTGGAAAACATAAAGTGTCCAGGGGCAAAATAGCGCAAACCAAGGCACACAACATCAGGGTAAGCTCATTTATTCTGACAGTCCCTAAACACCCCCGTCCTGTGGGGGAGCCTCTCACAATCCTCCCGCCAATGTGGATTGGGTTCTCCAAATGCGCCAGCATTTTTCTCCATAAGACTGTGTGCGGAGGGACGGTGCTTATATAGGGTAACGTCGAGTTACCAGTTACCTGCAGTTTAGAGGTGCAGTGTAAATTGCCATGGCAGCAAACCTCGGCTAAAACCTATCCATCTTTTGTAGTAGGGGTTAATCGGGACGTTACACCTAGCATCACAAAGTGACTCCTGAATTTACCCTGATAAGCCAGTAACCTCGCTTTGTACTGCAGCCCTCTGAACGTGGGATCATGGGAAATGACACAACTACTACGTGTCACAAAACTATCAAAGAATCACACATTACGGTTGTTTTGGCATTACTGGTCATACAGAAGGCAAAATGATCATACAAATACGACAAATATTGTACATCTGGCAACGCTGAGTACGGAAAGACGTGTGTACTTACGGGTGCTGGAAGCGGCCAAAATGGACGCGGAAAGACCGAGGGAAAACCGTTTATTTACCAAGTGAAACGCTTATTTGAAACATTATAATGACATATGTTGAGTCCATCCTTCAAAACATCAGGACTCGCGCATTCGTTTAGTGAAGTATTAGCTTTAGCATTAGCATATTATTAGCATTACAATTTGAGGACCACAGCCCCCATCTGCACACTGCCTATTGAACTATCTATCCATGTTTGTGTGGTGTGGTGCACTTACATTTATGTAAATTGTTTTACTCACCAGTCCTCTCACTATCTGTTGGGTAAAAATGAATTTTTATCCTCCCCAACGGCCAGTCAGTGTGCATGGCATAACACCCAATCCACTGACCCTTTGAACTGCACACACACTTTTACAGTGTGGCGTGTGGTTTCTTATCACCGTTATGTTACCCCCACACGTCTTTGCAGTTCAGACACCTGGACAAAACTTCAACAGAGACACCGTTGTACCTACCAAGCACTTTTATTGTTGGCCACTTTTATCATAGTCAATTTTACACAATTTCCCAAATAATCACACAGTCTCTTAGACCACCGTTGGGTTGCTCCAATATGGAATTTCTGACAACGGCTTAGGGATCACAAGCTCAACCCCTCCCACGGGTAAAAACACAAAAGATAACAACTGCTAAATCTAAACACTCTGCAGTGAACTATCCTAGATCGCCGCTTCACGCTCGCTCTCCTGGTCCTTTAAACGACTTTTTCATCGACACCTCATTGATAGAGTTATTGACCTTGCTATCGAGGATTTCCGCACTTAGCCGGGTCGGTCCTTTATTATTTCTTATCTTTAGCTTGAGTGCTAGGGCTCTTCCTTCCCTCATGACTGGCTGATTAGACCCCCACGAGTCCGGGTATACCCAAGGGAGTCCCTGACTACCAACCTTATTTTAGCGCCGCGCCTTCCCTGCAGACGGTTCTGTTGAACACGAGTTACCGTGCCTCGTCCTGCAATGGCTCTGGACACGCTTAAGCGTTGCGAACCTGCCCCTTTTATTTTAGCGGATATGCACAAAAGTTCACTAATTCTGCAGTTCTTTTATGAAAAAAGGGTTTGCATTCACTAAGGAGATCCCCTTCTCATCAGATCATAGATCTGATGACAAGGGTTGATTTATCGATCTCCCTCGGCGGCCCCCCCTCGGTTGTCAGTCACCGGGGACCCCTCCGCCGATCACAGCCTCCCTGGAGGCACCCACTCGGTGTACTAATAACCCTGGGACTCTTCCTCCGACCGCGTTTTAAGCAATCTCAATCCTCTTAATTTTAGCTGTATAGTCGACAATTGGGACACACAGTACAACGTTATTTTAGAATTTTACGATATACTGAATTTTGGTTTAAACGAGCTTCTGCTTACCGATGTTTTAAAGAGGCCTCTCGTTGTCCTCAGCGTCCCAGTTGTCTACTTTTCTCTAGCGCAAAGCATCTTTTTTTTTTTTTTTTTAAACGAAAAATTTTTAGTTAAAAAAGTCCTGGACATGATTGACTCTCCCCATTTAACGACTTATCTGTAGAAAAAGTGGTAGTAAAAGACAAGACACTACACAGCACCCAAGGACAGTTTCTCAAACTGTCATGCCGCCTCCATATAAGGGGTTGTTTGTCACATATAGACAACCATATATCTTTGGGTGCATTCCTTGCAGAATAACACCTCTGTTTAGTACCAGCACCTGAGTGTAATAAGCACCACAAGCCACTTTCTTTTAGTCTCATAACAAGATAATATATAAAAACACATAAAAATAACCCTTCACATATGTAACATGGTCTTACTAGGTTTCCTGAAACATTCTACTTTTAAATATGTCTCAGGGAATTGAAAGTCGTTTTAGTTTCGGCTTCCTTTGAAAAAAACAAAGCCACTGTAGACATGGAAAATTCCCCATCCCTGTTGTTTTGAAAGCATTACAAACTAATTTACTTAATACAATCGCTGAAATGTTCAATAGATTCCTGTTGACCTTGTGTGACCACATACATTTCAATCTATTATACTATGCAGTGTTTGAACAAATGAAAGGAAAAATCAGCTCCCAAAATCAAGATGCATCCTAGCACTTCGGTAATTCCCTCATATTCAAACACTCATAAAAACCTTTCCTTCGCAGGTTTGCTGAAATTTTAATCCTGTTTAGAGCGACCTCGACTGTTACCATATATATTTTCAAGCCATTTTTCTCTAAAGTATTGTACAAAGTTACAAGGCACCTGATGTCATATACAGAATGTCGTTTTAAATTTTTATGCATTGTACCTTTTTGACTCATCTCCTTTTAAAATGAACTTTAATTTTAAAATGATCTATATTACAAAAGAGTGAGTAAGGAGGGAGAGTATATCATCCAGAGAAAAAAAACACTTTGCAGTGTTGAAAATTATCATTTGAACGTTTTAATATATGCACTTTTTTTTTTTTAATATATACATACCTGTATAAGCTCTTTGCTTTTCTTATTTCAGACAAAAGCTACATGCATCTTCAAAGCACTTAACGTAAGTGGTTCTGTTGTACACAAATAGCATTAGAGTGCACAACAGACTGAATAACACTGTGGACATTTTTCTGACTATTTCCTGCACACCGATGAAAGCGCTTTAAAAAAATATGTAAGTTAAATTTTAAATATTCACATTTGTATGTGCTGTGACATGTCGTGATACAGGTTGCATAGTACTTTAACACAATATCCTAATGTTGCAATGGTGGTTTCTGCAATAAAGCCTGCTCAACTGTGGATGAAGTTTCTGCATTCTGATAATTGATATCGGAAGATATCACAGCTGTAGTTGAGGTCCAGACATGAAGAAATAACTGAGGATACACAGCCCAGAGTTAACTCAAATGGAAAGCAGCACAAAGAAATGGGTTTAACCGGTTGCTTTAGAGTTGGGTTTTTTATTAATATTTACAAGAAAGGAGAAAAGATAGTGGGCGTGTGATTTTATTTATATTGCGCCAAGTTATCTCAGGGCACTTTTCATAGAGAGCAGGTCTAGACCGTACTCTTTACAATGTTCACAGAGGCCCAACATTCCCCCATGAGCAACCAATTGGCGACAGTGGCAAGGAAAAACTCCCTTTTAAGAGGTAGAAACCTTGAACAGAACCCGGCTCATGGTGGACGGCCGTCTGCCTCGACCGGCTGGGTTGAGGGGGAAAGACAGTGGGAGAGAGGGGAGGGGGGGGGTTGGGAGGAAGGGGGGAGGGGGGGTAAAGGGTAGGGTGGGGAGTAAAGGGTAGATGGGGGAATATGGGGGGGGTGGAGAGGGAAGAGGGAGAGGGAAGGGGAGAGAGACGGGGTGAGGGTGTAGGGATGGAGAGAGAGAAGGCGACAGGGGAGGGGGGCAAAGAGGGGAAGAGAGGGGGGGTAGCGGGGTCTGTAGGATGGATAGTTTACTGCTGTCCATCTTGCGCCAGACGAACAGCACCTTCCTCCACTTTTCTGTCACTGCTTTTCTTCTTGAGAGTCCAGCTCCAGTAGCCCCGTTTCTTCTCCTTTGTCTCCTTGTCCTGTCCAG
>NW_024401890.1:0-8000 GCF_016859285.1 Xiphias gladius
GTTATAGAATTTGAATGTACCATTCAACAATTATGAGTTCAACATTTATACCTGGAGTTTCAATTCAGGTTACAATTCTAGAATGTTAAAATACAGTTCTAGAAAAACAAAATAGTATAGAGTTCTAGACGTTTCAGTTAAATTGTAACGTTGAAGTTGTAGAAAGTTATTAAGCAGTTATAGAATTTGAATGTACCATTCAACAATTATGAGTTTCACATTTATACCTGGAATTAAATTCGGGTTACAATTCTAGAATGTTAATTTACAGTTCTAGAATGTTAAATTGCAATTCTAGAATGTTAAAATACAGTTCTAGAAAAACAAAATTGTATAGAGTTCTAGACGTTTCAGTTAAATTGTAAAGTTGAAGTTGTAGAAAGTTATTAAACAGTTATAGAATTTGAATGTACCATTCAACAATTATGAGTTCAACATTTATACCTGGAGTTTCAATTCGGGTTACAATTCTAGAATGTTAAGTTACAGTTCTAGAAAAACAAAATTGTATAGAGTTCTAGACGTTTCAGTTAAATATTAAAGTTGAAGTTGTAGAAAGTTATTAAGCAGTTATGGAATTTGAATGTACCATTCAACAATTATGAGTTTCACATTTATACCTGGAGTTTCAATTTGGGTTACAATTCTAGAATGTTAAGTTACAGTTCTAGAAAAACAAAATTGTATAGAGTTCTAGACGTTTCAGTTAAATTGTAAAGTTGAAGTTGTAGAAAGTTATTAAGCAGTTATGGAATTTGAATGTACCATTCAACAATTATGAGTTTCACATTTATACCTGGAGTTTCAATTTGGGTTACAATTCTAGAATGTTAATTTACAGTTCTAGAATGTTAAATTGCAATTCTAGAATGTTAAGTTACAGTTCTAAAAAACAAAATTGTATAGAGTTCTAGACGTTTCAGTTAAATTGTAAAGTTGAAGTTGTAGAAAGTTATTAAACAGTTATGGAATTTGAATGTACCATTCAACAATTATGAGTTTCACATTTATACCTGGAGTTTCAAATCGCCTTACAATTTTAGAATGTTAAGTTACAGTTCTAGAATGTTAAAATACAGTTCTAGAAAAACAAAATTGTATAGAGTTCTAGACGTTTCAGTTAAATTGTAAAGTTGAAGTTGTAGAAAGTTATTAAGCAGTTATAGAATTTGAATGTACCATTCAACAATTATGAGTTTCACATTTATACCTGGAGTTTCAATTCGGGTTACAATTCTAGAATGTTTATTTTACAGTTCTAGAATGTTAAATTATAATTCTAGAATGTTAAAATACAGTTCTAGAAAAACAAAATTGTATAGAGTTCTAGACGTTTCAGTTAAATTGTAAAGTTGAAGTTGTAGAAAGTTATTAAACAGTTATGGAATTTGAATGTACCATTCAACAATTATGAGTTTCACATTTATACCTGGAGTTTCAATTCGGGTTACAATTCTAGAATGTTAAGTTACAGTTCTAGAATGTTAAATTGCAATTCTAGAATGTTAAAATACAGTTCTAGAAAAACAAAATTGTATAGAGTTCTAGACGTTTCAGTTAAATTGTAAAGTTGAAGTTGTAGAAAGTTATTAAACAGTTATGGAATTTGAATGTACCATTCAACAATTATGAGTTCAACATTTATACCTGGAGTTTCAAATCGGGTTACAATTCTAGAATGTTAAGTTACAGTTCTAGAAAGACAAAATTGTATAGAGTTCTAGACGTTTCAGTTAAATATTAAAGTTGAAGTTGTAGAAAGTTATTAAGCAGTTATGGAATTTGAATGTACCACTCAACAATTATGAGTTTCACATTTATACCTGGAGTTTCAATTCGGGTTACAATTCTAGAATGTTAAGTTACAGTTCTAGAAAAACAAAATTGTATAGAGTTCTAGACGTTTCAGTTAAATTGTAAAGTTGAAGTTGTAGAAAGTTATTAAACAGTTATGTTATAGAATTTGAATGTACCATTCAACAATTATGAGTTTCACATTTATACCTGGAGTTTCAATTCGGGTTACAATTCTAGAATGTTAAGTTACAGTTCTAGAAAAACAAAATTGTATAGAGTTCTAGACGTTTCAGTTAAATATTAAAGTTGAAGTTGTAGAAAGTTATTAAACAGTTATGGAATTTGAATGTACCATTCAACAATTATGAGTTTCACATTTATACCTGGAGTTTCAATTCGGGTTACAATTCTAGAATGTTAAGTTACAGTTCTAGAAAAACAAAATTGTATAGAGTTCTAGACGTTTCAGTTAAATATTAAAGTTGAAGTTGTAGAAAGTTATTAAACAGTTATGGAATTTGAATGTACCATTCAACAATTATGAGTTTCACATTTATACCTGGAGTTTCAATTCGGGTTACAATTCTAGAATGTTAAGTTACAGTTCTAGAAAAACAAAATTGTATAGAGTTCTAGACGTTTCAGTTAAATTGTAAAGTTGAAGTTGTAGAAAGTTATTAAGCAGTTATGGAATTTGAATGTACCATTCAACAATTATGAGTTTCACATTTATACCTGGAGTTTCAATTCGGTTACAATTCTAGAATGTTAAGTTACAGTTCTAGAAAAAAAAAATGTATAGAGTTCTAGACGTTTCAGTTAAATATTAAAGTTGAAGTTGTAGAAAGTTATTAAACAGTTATGGAATTTGAATGTACCATTCAACAATTATGAGTTTCACATTTATACCTGGAGTTTAAATTCTGGTTACAATTCTAGAATGTTAAGTTACAGTTCTAGAAAAACAAAATTGTATAGAGTTCTAGACGTTTCAGTTAAATATTAAAGTTGAAGTTGTAGAAAGTTATTAAGCAGTTATGGAATTTGAATGTACCATTCAACAATTATGAGTTTCACATTTATACCTGGAGTTTCAATTCGGGTTACAATTCTAGAATGTTTATTTTACAGTTCTAGAATGTTAAATTCTAATTCTAGAATGTTAAAATACAGTTCTAGAAAAAAAAAATTGTATAGAGTTCTAGACGTTTCAGTTAAATATTAAAGTTGAAGTTGTAGAAAGTTATTAAGCAGTTATGGAATTTGAATGTACCATTCAACAATTATGAGTTTCACATTTATACCTGGAGTTTCAATTCGGGTTACAATTCTAGAATGTTAAGTTACAGTTCTAGAAAAACAAAATTGTATAGAGTTCTAGACGTTTCAGTTAAATTGTAAAGTTGAAGTTGTAGAAAGTTATTAAGCAGTTATGGAATTTGAATGTACCATTCAACAATTATGAGTTTCACATTTATACCTGGAGTTTCAAATCGGGTTACAATTCTAGAATGTTAAGTTACAGTTCTAGAATGTTAAAATACAGTTCTAGAAAAACAAAATTGTATAGAGTTCTAGACGTTTCAGTTAAATTGTAAAGTTGAAGTTGTAGAAAGTTATTAAACAGTTATGGAATTTGAATGTACCATTCAACAATTATGAGTTTCACATTTATACCTGGAGTTTCAATTCGGGTTACAATTCTAGAATGTTAAGTTACAGTTCTAGAAAAACAAAATTGTATAGAGTTCTAGACGTTTCAGTTAAATTGTAAAGTTGAAGTTGTAGAAAGTTATTAAACAGTTATGGAATTTGAATGTACCATTCAACAATTATGAGTTCAACATTTATACCTGGAGTTTCAATTCGGGTTACAATTCTAGAATGTTAAGTTACAGTTCTAGAAAAAAAATTTTATAGAGTTCTAGACGTTTCAGTTAAATAAAGTTGAAGTTGTAGAAAGTTATTAAGCAGTTATGGAATTTGAATGTACCATTCAACAATTATGAGTTTCACATTTATACCTGGAGTTTCAATTCGGGTTACAATTCTAGAATGTTAAGTTACAGTTCTAGAAAAACAAAATTGTATAGAGTTCTAGACGTTTCAGTTAAATATTAAAGTTGAAGTTGTAGAAAGTTATTAAGCAGTTATAGAATTTGAATGTACCATTCAACAATTATGAGTTTCACATTTATACCTGGAGTTTCAATTCGGGTTACAATTCTAGAATGTTTATTTTACAGTTCTAGAATGTTAAATTATAATTCTAGAATGTTAAAATACAGTTCTAGAAAACAAAATTGTATAGAGTTCTAGACGTTTCAGTTAAATATTAAAGTTGAAGTTGTAGAAAGTTATTAAACAGTTATGGAATTTGAATGTACCATTCAACAATTATGAGTTTCACATTTATACCTGGAGTTTCAATTCGGGTTACAATTCTAGAATGTTAAGTTACAGTTCTAGAAAAACAAAATTGTATAGAGTTCTAGACGTTTCAGTTAAATATTAAAGTTGAAGTTGTAGAAAGTTATTAAGCAGTTATGGAATTTGAATGTACCATTCAACAATTATGAGTTTCACATTTATACCTGGAGTTTCAATTCGGGTTACAATTCTAGAATGTTAAGTTACAGTTCTAGAATGTTAAATTGCAATTCTAGAATGTTAAGTTACAGTTCTAGAAAACAAAATTGTATAGAGTTCTAGACGTTTCAGTTAAATATTAAAGTTGAAGTTGTAGAAAGTTATTAAGCAGTTATGGAATTTGAATGTACCATTCAACAATTATGAGTTTCACATTTATACCTGGAGTTTCAATTCGGGTTACAATTCTAGAATGTTAAGTTACAGTTCTAGAAAAACAAAATTGTATAGAGTTCTAGACGTTTCAGTTAAATTGTAACGTTGAAGTTGTAGAAAGTTATTAAGCAGTTATAGAATTTGAATGTACCATTCAACAATTATGAGTTTCACATTTATACCTGGAGTTTCAAATCGCCTTACAATTCTAGAATGTTAAGTTACAGTTCTAGAATGTTAAAATACAGTTCTAGAAAAACAAAATTGTATAGAGTTCTAGACGTTTCAGTTAAATATTAAAGTTGAAGTTGTAGAAAGTTATTAAACAGTTATGGAATTTGAATGTACCATTCAACAATTATGAGTTTCACATTTATACCTGGAGTTTCAATTCGGGTTACAATTCTAGAATGTTAAGTTGCAGTTCTAGAATGTTAAATTGCAATTCTAGAATGTTAAGTTACAGTTCTAGAAAAAAAAAATTGTATAGAGTTCTAGACGTTTCAGTTAAATATTAAAGTTGAAGTTGTAGAAAGTTATTAAGCAGTTATGGAATTTGAATGTACCATTCAACAATTATGAGTTTCACATTTATACCTGGAGTTTCAATTGGGTTACAATTCTAGAATGTTAAGTTACAGTTCTAGAAAAACAAAATTGTATAGAGTTCTAGACGTTTCAGTTAAATTGTAAAGTTGAAGTTGTAGAAAGTTATTAAGCAGTTATGGAATTTGAATGTACCATTCAACAATTATGAGTTTCACATTTATACCTGGAGTTTCAATTCGGTTACAATTCTAGAATGTTAAGTTACAGTTCTAGAAATTCTAGAATGTTAAAATACAGTTCTAGAAAAACAAAATTGTATAGAGTTCTAGACGTTTCAGTTAAATTGTAAAGTTGAAGTTGTAGAAAGTTATTAAGCAGTTATGGAATTTGAATGTACCATTCAACAATTATGAGTTCAACATTTATACCTGAGTTTCAATTCATCGTTACAATTCTAGAATGTTAAGTTGCAGTTCTAGAATGTTAAATTGCAATTCTAGAATGTTAAAATACAGTTCTAGAAAAACAAAATTGTATAGAGTTCTAGACGTTTCAGTTAAATTGTAAAGTTGAAGTTGTAGAAAGTTATTAAAAGTTATAGAATTTGAATGTACCATTCAACAATTATGAGTTCAACATTTATACCTGGAGTTTCAATTCGGGTTACAATTCTAGAAT
Organism: Xiphias gladius; assembly: GCF_016859285.1. NCBI lineage: Eukaryota > Metazoa > Chordata > Actinopteri > Istiophoriformes > Xiphiidae > Xiphias > Xiphias gladius. Next base: position 5,830 of record NW_024401890.1, read on the forward strand.
GTTAAGTTACAGTTCTAGAAAAACAAAATTGTATAGAGTTCTAGACGTTTCAGTTAAATTGTAAAGTTGAAGTTGTAGAAAGTTATTAAACAGTTATGGAATTTGAATGTACCATTCAACAATTATGAGTTCAACATTTATACCTGGAGTTTCAATTCGGGTTACAATTCTAGAATGTTAAGTTACAGTTCTAGAAAAACAAAATTGTATAGAGTTCTAGACGTTTCAGTTAAATATTAAAGTTGAAGTTGTAGAAAGTTATTAAGCAGTTATGGAATTTGAATGTACCATTCAACAATTATGAGTTTCACATTTATACCTGGAGTTTCAATTCGGGTTACAATTCTAGAATGTTAAGTTACAGTTCTAGAAAAACAAAATTGTATAGAGTTCTAGACGTTTCAGTTAAATATTAAAGTTGAAGTTGTAGAAAGTTATTAAGCAGTTATGGAATTTGAATGTACCATTCAACAATTATGAGTTTCACATTTATACCTGGAGTTTCAATTCAGGTTACAATTCTAGAATGTTAAGTTACAGTTCTAGAATGTTAAATTGCAATTCTAGAATGTTAAAATACAGTTCTAGAAAACAAAATTGTATAGAGTTCTAGACGTTTCAGTTAAATTGTAAAGTTGAAGTTGTAGAAAGTTATTAAACAGTTATGGAATTTGAATGTACCATTCAACAATTATGAGTTCAACATTTATACCTGGAGTTTCAATTCGGGTTACAATTCTAGAATGTTAAGTTACAGTTCTAGAAAAAAAATTTTATAGAGTTCTAGACGTTTCAGTTAAATATTAAAGTTGAAGTTGTAGAAAGTTATTAAGCAGTTATGGAATTTGAATGTACCATTCAACAATTATGAGTTTCACATTTATACCTGGAGTTTCAATTCGGGTTACAATTCTAGAATGTTAAGTTACAGTTCTAGAAAAACAAAATAGTATAGAGTTCTAGACGTTTCAGTTAAATTGTAAAGTTGAAGTTGTAGAAAGTTATTAAGCAGTTATGGAATTTGAATGTACCATTCAACAATTATGAGTTTCACATTTATACCTGGAGTTTCAATTCGGGTTACAATTCTAGAATGTTAAGTTACAGTTCTAGAATGTTAAATTGCAATTCTAGAATGTTAAAATACAGTTCTAGAAAAACAAAATTGTATAGAGTTCTAGACGTTTCAGTTAAATTGTAAAGTTGAAGTTGTAGAAAGTTATTAAACAGTTATGGAATTTGAATGTACCATTCAACAATTATGAGTTTCACATTTATACCTGGAGTTTCAATTCGGGTTACAATTCTAGAATGTTAAGTTACAGTTCTAGAAAAACAAAATTGTATAGAGTTCTAGACGTTTCAGTTAAATTGTAAAGTTGAAGTTGTAGAAAGTTATTAAACAGTTATGGAATTTGAATGTACCATTCAACAATTATGAGTTCAACATTTATACCTGGAGTTTCAATTCGGGTTACAATTCTAGAATCTCAAGTTACAGTTCTAGAAAAAAATTTTTTTTATAGAGTTCTAGACGTTTCAGTTAAATATTAAAGTTGAAGTTGTAGAAAGTTATTAAGCAGTTATAGAATTTGAATGTACCATTCAACAATTTTGAGTTTCACATTTATACCTGGAGTTTCAATTCGGGTTACAATTCTAGAATGTTAAGTTACAGTTCTAGAAAAACAAAATTGTATAGAGTTCTAGACGTTTCAGTTAAATATTAAAGTTGAAGTTGTAGAAAGTTATTAAGCAGTTATAGAATTTGAATGTACCATTCAACAATTATGAGTTTCACATTTATACCTGGAGTTTCAATTCGGGTTACAATTCTAGAATGTTAAGTTACAGTTCTAGAAAAACAAAATTGTATAGAGTTCTAGACGTTTCAGTTAAATATTAAAGTTGAAGTTGTAGAAAGTTATTAAACAGTTATGGAATTTGAATGTACCATTCAACAATTATGAGTTTCACATTTATACCTGGAGTTTCAATTCGGGTTACAATTCTAGAATGTTAAGTTACAGTTCTAGAAAAACAAAATTGTATAGAGTTCTAGACGTTTCAGTTAAATATTAAAGTTGAAGTTGTAGAAAGTTATTAAGCAGTTATGGAATTTGAATGTACCATTCAACAATTATGAGTTTCACATTTATACCTGGAGTTTC
>NW_024401891.1:0-1845 GCF_016859285.1 Xiphias gladius
AATTGTTTTAATAGTCAAGTATCTTCATTAAGGTCACAAGACCATGCTTAACATCTATTTACAGTATATACGCATGAGTGTTGAGGAATCATGTCAAATACATAGTCACATGCTTACTTTAACTAAGTGAGACTACTGACACTGGGTTAAACTTATTGACAATAATTAAAGTGCAGTTTATTTTGGTATCAGGTTATTTGATGTCAATGCTCAGTCACCACCTGTAAACATATTCGGCAGCAGAGCACAGGAACAGATCCTATGCCTCAGACTGCTAATTTGTTTTTGTTTTTTGTTTTTTAACCTGCTTTACATTAAACTACAGAAACTATAGACAACAGACAATAGACAGATATTAGATATTAAATTTCTGGCAAATAATTTCTGGACTGATGGAGAATGAAAAAAAAAAGCTTATGTTTTCCAATGATAATCTTAAATAATGGTGCAGCAGTTTCGGGATTTAATTTTCACATTGGTAAGATTACAGAAAGGAAGTTTGCATCCGATATCTGTATTTGTTCATACTTTTGAGGAGACAAAGCTACTGTTTAAGTTAGCTTTGTCAGATGTTATTCACCCCCCCACTGCATGGCAACAGGAAACATGCGTTACCCATCTTCTCTAGATATCACAATACACACATACACAAACACACACACACAAAATAAATAAATAAAGAAAAATGAAATTGATTAAAAATTGAAATACTTCACTACTCCTCTGTCTATTAGGAGCAAACATTTCCTCTATTATTCCCTAAATTTATGAACATTCATATGAATATTTATCAACTCAGTAGACTGGTAGTGTCTTTATTAAACATAATATTTAGAACGTGTGTATGTGTGTGGTTCAGTCACATGAGTCTCTGGGTATTTGACAAGGTCTGTTGGTGGTTTATATCACAGTGGATCCAACTTCTATACCACTGTGCACGTACACAGTAATAAACAGCTGTGTCCTCAAGCTGCAGATTCTGTCCTGTTAATGTCACAGAACTGGTAGAAGTGTATGTGTGGTAAAGGAACTTGTTCTTCAGAGCATCGTTTTGATAAAGTCACCTCCTCCCCAACGATGAAAAATCCAGTCCATTGGTTTTCCTTCACGATGTCTGATCCAACCTGTTGCATAGCTGTTATCAGTCAAAGAATAACCAGAGACCTGACAGGTGATGGTCAAAGTCTGTCCAGGCTGCACGACCTTTGAGTCTGGCTGGATGAGATCAATACTGTTCACACCTGTGGAAACAGAAATCAACATTATCTCCATCATTCATCTGACTATTCAGTGTTTCTAATGTGTTTATTAGTGTGAATCCACTGAAAGCTCCTCACAGGATCCAGCTGCCAGCAAAGTATCAGAGCTACAGAGAACATGGTTGATGTTGAAGCTGAACTGATGTGAGCTCTTCTGTCCTCTCACTGACACACAGACACACACTTCACTTCCATATGAGGAACCTTCATTTGAATATTGTTGAATATTTACATTTCTCTTCTGTCAAGAAGGTAAAGGATTATGAAGATGTTTTTCTCCTTTTTAAGTGTGTTTGACCACTTTCTCGCATGACAAAAAAGACAAAAAAGAAAAGAGTCACCCGCTATACTTTAGCAGATGTCTGAAGACAGAACTCTAAATCTGTGAATAGGCAAATATTCACCATCTAAGCAGCAGCCCTGTTCAATTGTCCGTCATGTTAAACTGTGTGTCCACTGATCTCTGTCATCCTGTGTCACAAGGAAGATTACTGAGTTTCCACAGAGACCTGGCAGATCATGGTCACATGAATGTGAGTCAATTATTTTTGGAGATCAGTTTGAAATGAAAACATTAGTTAAATTT